>NW_020220010.1:164694-192384 GCF_003070985.1 Temnothorax curvispinosus | reverse complement strand
CCTCGTACATTTATTCATGCTAACCCACTACATCATACCTTTATCCCGTCTTGAGACATCACGCATAAGTTTATCCACAGCATAAGCTAACAATTCGCACTCAATAACATAATTTTTTTATTATAAATATTCTTATGACTTCTGGTTTAGTGAGTAAAACGCTACACGTGTAGTATAATTCTTTTATTAAGAGCTGATTCTTGCCTTTCCTGGCCCCTCGTGAGCTACTTCTTACAGATACTTTGGCCTGGCTATCTAAGGGCTTTTCTCCACATTGTTGATGAGGCCTCTTCTTCATTACTTTCTCTAAAATCTGTTAACACGATAAGCTGCTCGCCAAACTAACCTAAATAGTGGACACACCAGACGTCGTCGCCTCGGCCTCGGATAGCAGAGCGCGCGCAGGCGCACTGGAAAGTAGCGCGTGTCTGACTAGGAGGCATTTATGAACTGATCAAACGCAGCAATTAATAGTATGCAAAACCAACATCCACAAGGAAGTCAACAAGAAGCTATGCCCACTCAAGAATCTAAGTGGCAAACAGCAGGAAATAAAAAAAGGGCGAGAGGCAGCCCAGATACGATCACAACCAATAAAAGACAACTAAACATCAAAGATTATTGGCTAAACAAGTCAATTAGTATCAGCAATAGTTACGAAAAGTTAAATAAAATAGAGGACCAAGAGCTGAGTAATGAAAATCGTGGAAACCATTTAAACAAAGAAGAAACTAAATCACCACCAATATACATAGATGGAGTCAAAATCATTATCCCGCTAAAACTAGCTCTGGACAAAATAGCAAAAGATCAGTATACACTGAAAATTCTCAAAAACAATCAGATTAGAATCCAGCCCTCTTCATCAACAAAATTTTTTCCTATAATGGAAGGACTCAAGCAAAAAGGGACCCAAGGATATACCACCTATCAATGTAAAGCAGACAAAAACTTTAAAGTAGTGTTGAGAAATATGCATTCTACTGCAGACACAAAAGAGCTTATGGAAGAAATCGAAAAACATAATCACAAAGTGATAAAAATAACAAATATACTAGATAGCAGAACGAAAGTACCACTACCACTATTTTTCGTTGAAGTACAACAGAAAGACAATAACAAAGAAATACATAATATTAAAAATCTCCTAAACACAATCATCACATTTGAGCAACCCTATAAGAAGAGGGACATTGCTCAATGCACAAGGTGTCAAGTCTACGGGCATACAAAAAATTACTGCTTTACTTCTAAAGAGATGCGTCAAATGCGTAGAAAAACACCTAACCAGCGATTGTTTCATGAAACAAAGGTTTAAAGAAGTTAAATGCTATAACTGTGGAGAAAATCATCCTGCAAGCTACAAAGGATGCGAAGTTCGTAAGCAACTACAACAAAAACTCTACCCAAAATTAAGAGAGAAAAAGTTTGACGTACAAATCTCCGGAACTAAGCCTAACAAAAAACAGGAAATCACGTCCGGTACAAATGTTTTACAATCCAGATTAAACTACGCACAAGCAGTTAGAGGAAATACTCTAAAACAACAACTTGTTAAAGAAAACATAGACACAAACAATAACAATAATCACTTTGTAGCAGTAGCAGTAAGCTCTGAACAACAGACAAACAAGAAGTTGGTGGATACGATCGTTCAACTGATGGGGAAAATAGACACAGTATTAAACTTACTCACCGCAGTAATAGCAAAAATGAAATGAGTTCGCTTAAAATTGGAGTGTGGAATGCCAATGGGTTAACCCAAAGAAGCAGGGAATTAAAATACTTTTTATACAAACACAATATAGCCTTTAAAGCACACCCTGGGTCAAAATAACCCAGTAAAAAAATTGTGTTGCATTATCTACCATTGAAACGCTGAAATCGGGATCTGTCGCGTCATATCTTGGTAGTTTTAACCTCTCTCTAGATAGCGGTACAGTCGTTGTAAGTCAGCAGGCGTCCGGCTGTGTCTGGCTGCCGTCCGCGTCAAACGTTCCGAAAATCACGGGTCATTTTGACCCAGTGTGTAGTTTACGCATTTTGGGGGTGATTTTTTTTTTAAGTGAAACTTCTTTAGGCACGGTAGTGAGTTCGATTCGCGACACGAAAAAGTGTAACGGAAGTGAAACTTCTTTGGTACGGTAGTAAGTTCGATTGTGCGACACGAAAAGTGTAACGAAAATTTGACCAATAGGCGTACGGCGTTGGCGAGACGGTTCTTTTTCTGGCACGGTAGTAAGTTCGATTATGCGACACGAAAAGTGTAACGAAAATTCGACCAATAGGCGTACGAAATTAAACTTCTTTGGTACGGTAGTAAGTTCGATTGTGCGACACGGAAAATGTAACGAAAATTCGACCAATAGGCGTACGAAATGGAACTTCTTTGGTACGGTAGTAAAGTTTGATTGTGCGACACGAAAAGTGTAACGAAAATTTGACCAATAGGCGTACGGCGTTGGCGAGACGGTACTTCTTCTGGCACGGTAGTAAGTTCGATTATGCGACACGAAAAGTGTAACAAAAATTCGACCAATAGGCGTACGAAATTAAACTTCTTTAGTACGGTAGTGTTCGAGATTCAGTTAACGCTGCGCCGTCCGATCAGATGGCAGCATCGATCGAGTAACGACGCTCGATCACCGCGGCAGCTTGCGCCCGCACGGGCGCGCTCATCGCCAACGTTTTCCTCGCGTTCGAATTCATTGGTACAAATGGCCGCGCGGTGACAAGTCGCATAACGTGTGCTCGGTACGTTTTTGATCAGTGACTTTGATTAATCGTGCACATCGCAGTGCCCACGCTGTTGTATATCGTATCATAAACTGGAATAGACCGCTCATTAACTCTGGTGCATCAACACGACGGCTCAAGCTCACACGTGCGCGAGTGCCGACCGCCACGTGTCTCACCGGCTCACGGGCTAATCACCAACGAAGAGGATTGCAATTAATATAATTGTATCTCGATTACAAACCAAACAAGGACTTCTCATTTATACAACGCTCATCGATTCTCAGGTCAGACTGTAACAATTTTGACATATTAAAGACGGCTCAGACTGTGGTCTGAGTTACACAAAATAAAGTGCATAATTCGTTGACACCCTCCACGCGCGTCCTTCTCATCCCGCTCCCATCGTCGGGATTTATCAGCAATTTCGCGAACAGGTAGTAAGTTCGATTGTGCGACACGGAAAGTGTAACAAAAATTCGACCAATAGGCGTACGGCGTTGGCGAAACGGTTCTTCTTCTGGCACGGTATATAGTAAGTTCGATTATGCGACACGAAAAATGTAACGAAAATTCGACCAGGCGTACGAAATGAAACTTCTTTGGTACGGTAGTAAGTTCGATTGTGCGACACAAAAAGTGTAACGAAAATTTGATCAATAGGCGTACGGCGTTGGCGAAACGGTTCTTTTTCTGGCACGGTATATAGTAAGTTCGATTATGCGACACGAAAAATGTAACGAAAATTCGACCAATAGGCGTACGAAATGAAACTTCTTTGGTACGGTAGTAAGTTCGATTGTGCGACACGAAAAAACGTCACGAAATAGTGTCACGAAAATTCGACCAACAGACGTACAAAGTGAAACTCCTTTTGGATCGGTAAGTAAATTCGATTTTGTGACTTGAAAACGCGTCACGAAAATTCGATCAGGCGTACGGCACTGGCAAGACGGATATAGTGAGAACTGCGTGTAACACTATATTTTCGAGTTGCGGGCGGCTTGGAGTGACTAATTCCGTTGCATTGTTTTTGTATTAATTTCAGAAAAGTTATGGCAAAGCCTTGCCTTCAGAAGTTTCACTTCTAACGCGCGTGGCGACCACGCGTTCATTTTTTTTAGTCTTTTTGAGCTTCTTTCGAACAATTAAAGTGTAATTAAACGTTTAAATATGCTCTGAAATTTTTTTAATCAGTTGTTTATCAATAATAACACTGAATTATACATAGATGTCGTACAATCTAGAGCAGAATTAAATAAAAAACTAGATTTTGAGCCCGCGCGAAGCGGGCTTTATCTCACTTTGCGATTCGGTCAATTAATTCCCGAAAAATTGGAAAAATTTCGTAACCGGTTTCCAAAAAAATCGGTAACGAAAAATTGTACACTTTATGGCACTCTCTGGGACATATATATATTCTACCTTTACTTCATATACAATTCTTTGAGATTTGGTCAATTAATTGTCGTAAAATTTGAAGAAATTTCGGAACCGGTTTCCAAAAAAATCGGTAACGAAAAATTAACCACATCATTGCACTCCCCGGAAAATTCTACCCCTATTTCATATACTTTTGGTAAAAATTTGGTCGACTAACGAATGAGTAGTTCGCAGACAGACAGACGGACGGACAGACAAACAGTCGGGTTTTATATAATAGTATGATTAATATTTTTTAACATTGTTTTGTCTATTTACTAGAATAGACCTAAGTCGAATTGTTTCCATGCCCTATCCATCAAAAACGAATCGTTCATTAACGAATCTTGAAGCGAATGTGCTACCGATTTATATTGCTTTCAGTTTTCCAAATAAATACCTTTTTTGAAATGTTAGCTTTCGCGCGTATTTTTACCTTAAAGTGTATAATCCAGAGAGTATGCAGTTAAATTTTCACATAAAAATATTGAAAATTTAGAAAGTTATTGAATATTTCGTAAAAAATAGCAATTTTTTGGTTTATAAACCATATTTTGAATTTTTGAACCATAAAGCTTTATTAATAACCTTTCACAAACAATCTCACATTCATTTTGACTGTTGCAAGAATGCACCCTTTTAATTTCAGCTAAAAAGAATCGATCTTCCGTTTGTGGTAATTACGCACAGTAGCGCTGGGTCAAAATGACCCAGTGTGTACTTTATGTCTCAAACAGGTAGTGTGTGCTTTAAGGGATAAATATCATGCTTATTTCTGAGACACACTTTACAAGGAAAAACTATCTAAAATTCCAAAATACCTAAGTCGTCTACAGGCAATTCCGAGTCTCGACATCGAACTCGCGAAACTCATGTTCGACCGTTAGACGCCGTGCCGTCGTAAGCGGTGAGATCCCGACGACGGGCAGAGGCGCTGTACGGCAAACCGGGCTCGTGCGATGACCGGCCCGCGAGGACCGGCCGCCTAGTAGTGTGTCACATTGTTTTGAGCCTTTCGACTCACGAGACTCCTAGAGATATCATTGCCACCTTTGACTAGAGAGGATACGGCCTTAGAGGCGTTCAGGCATAATCCCACGAATGGTAGCTTCGCACCACCGGCCGCTGTGAACCAAATGTCCGAACCTGCGGTTCTTCTCGTACTGAGCAGAATTACTATTGCAATGACTGGTCATTAGTAGGGTAAAACTAACCTGTCTCACGACGGTCTAAGCCCAACCTTAAGAGAGATATATAATATATATATATATATATATATATATATATACGTAGAAATATGGTTAAGAGTGAAAGAGTAATATATTTTAAGTGAAATGGTATACAGTATATAAGTAACGAATATCTTAATTGTTCGGCATGAGTCTCACGTCTCTGGATCACGCGCTTGCCAGCGCTTCCTCGCTGCTGCTTCCATCTAGTGGGGTACCACAGTTCGGCCGTCCTAAAGCGTCATCCGCCTCGGATGACATCTGCTCGTCCTGCTCCGGTCTAGCCCATCGCTTCAAGTATTCGGCACAAGTTGTAGTCTTCGCTGGCCCTTCACTGTCTCCTACTCTTTCCACCTCGTACGTATCACCGGATTTTATTTTGGTGACACGATACGGCCCTAGGTACTTAAGTTTCAGCTTCAATCCTGGCCCTGCTTGAGTGCGTTTTATGCCCACCAGATCATTGAGATGGTATTTATTAGGATTTCTGCGTCTCATGTTGTAGTGTCTCCGATTTTCTAACTGGACTGCTTCGATTTGTTGCCTGGCATCATCTCTAGACTGCTTGCGTGTGGCGTCATAATGGTGAACCATCTCCTGCTCAACTGCTTCCTTCATCCTGAGATCCTTATTAGTCCTCATCCTGGTACTTATTAGCAGCTCGAATGGCGTTGTATCAATACTGCGTTGGTAGGTAAAATTCAAAACTTGTTGTAGTTTGGCAACGTGCTTGTACCACTTTGTGGGTTCATTGATTGACATCTTGGCAAGTACTGGAATGATTGTCCTGTTGATACGCTCCATCTGCCCGTTTGCCTTGGGCAAACCCGCTGTAACTTTAAAATATTTGATGTCCTCTTTCTGGCAATAGTCTTCGAATTCAGCCGATGTGAACGCGGTGCCCCTGTCCGAGATGATCCTACTTGGATTACCAAAAATACTTTTCTGTACTTCCAGCTTGTCGATAACTTCCTTGGAAGTGACTGTCCTAGTGGGGTACAGCCACACAAACTTAGTGAAGGCATCTATGACAGCTAAAATATGCTTGTACTTCTTGTGCGTCGTCTCGAGTGGCCCTAAATGATCCAGATGATACGTGTGCAACGGGATATCTCCTTTACTTAACGGATGTAGATACCTCTCTTGCTTTCCCGACATTCTATTAATCAGGATGCATTTTACGCAGTTTGCGATGCACTGTTTGACCTTAGCGTGGAGTTCAGGAATGAAAAACTCTCGTTTTACCTTATCTTCGGTCCTCTTGGCAGCAAAATGGCCTCTCTCGTGCGCATTTCTTATAATCTTATATTGCATCGTTTTAGGGACTACGATCAACTCGTAACCATGCAACTGCTTATAAACCAATCCATGCCGTAACAAATAGTCCTGGTATGGTTCTTTTGTTAAGTGCTCCTTAATTCCTTTAATAATTTCATCGTCATCCTGTGCTTTTTTTATTTTTGGAACGATATTGCTAACAGATCCCACTGTCATCACTGGATAGCGACTGAGCGCATCAACATGTTTCAATCGTGATCCAGATCGGTGCTCAATAGTGTAATTATAATCCTCCAGGAACAGAGCCCATCGTGCTATACGCGGCGTGAGATCCTTTTTCCGCATCGTTTGCTGAAATGCAGCGCAATCTGTAATAATCTTGAATGACTTGCCTAACAAGTAGACGCGGAACTTCTTCAAGGCTTCTACTACTGCCAACGCCTCAAACTCGTAGCTAGAATACTTTCTTTCAGGATCTAACGTCTTCTTACTCATAAAGTACACGGAATGCAGTTTACAATCTTCAGCGGATTTCTGCAACATCACGGCACCATAACGATCCTGGCTGGCATCGGTATGAACCTCAATCTCGTACTCTTGATTGAAAATGCTTAAAACCGGTTCCTCTGTTAAGCATTGTTTTAGTGTTCTAAATGCATTAACTTCTTCTTTTTTAAATCGGAACGATTGTTTTTTCTTCAACAGATCGCTCAATGGCTTTGCGATATGGGAGTACTGTGGGATAAATTTCCGGAAATAACCGGTTAGGCTTAAGAAACTCTGTATTTGCTTGAGAATTTTCGGTTCTGGAAATTTCATTACTGTTTTCGTTTCCTCCGATGACGGGTACATCTTCCCTCGTTGATATGTCCCAAGAATTCAATACGTCGTTGCAACAACTGGCACTTTTTTTTGTTGTCCATACTCTTCCGCCCGCTTCAACACCAACTTCGGCTTCTGAATTGCGTCTTCCATATCCTTTGTTGGTATTATCAAATTGTCGATGTACGGCAGCGCGATTCCTTTTATCGTCATGTCTTGAAATATTCTGTTAATGAAACGCTGGAACAATGCCGGTGAGTTGTACAGTCCAATCGGTACCTTGCGGAATTGATACTGTCCATCGTGCGTCACAAATGCAGTATATTTTTTACTACTCTTATTAACAGCTAAATGGAAAAATCCGTTTCTTAGATCCAGACTGCTGAAAACACGGGAATCTTGCAACTTATCTAAAATGTCTTCTATAAGAGGCAGAGGGTAGCGATCTTTCACCATAGCTCTATTAATTGCTCTATAATCAATACAGATTCGTGGTGTTCCATCCTTTTTCTTAGTTACCACAACTTGGCTAGCGTACTGCGATAAGCACGGCTCGATTATTCCTTCTTTAATCCATTGATCCACTTGTTCTGACACGACTTTTCTTTCTGGAAGTGGTAAACGTCGTGGTCGCGCAAAGATCTTCTGATCATTGTCCTACGTAATTGTCATTTCGATATTAGTTTCCTTAGTCTTCTTAGGCATGTAATTTATCTAAAAGCGTCTGTACTTCCTTTTTCTTTTCTTCATCGACAGTGTGTCTAATAGCAGGTGTATCTGTTTCAATGCTGTAACTCGCTGAGAGAATGCTTTCTATCTCTTTTATCTTGTTAATGGTAAAGCTTTCTTGATTTATTTTAATTTCTGCTTGAGATAAAAGTTTATTCCCGACGACTGCTTTCATCGTCCTGACGTCATCGGCAACCACGTAGATTGTCACATGAAAACGTTCGTCGTTGATTAAGATATCGCCTCTAAAACATCCTAGTGGCTTAACTTTACTTCCACCAAATCCGGAAAAGCATAAAGCGGAATCCAACAGCGCCGGTGCTCCGATTTCTTTGTACACGCTCTGACTAACAATATTATGCTGACTGCCGGTATCAAATAGCGCCTTGAATTTCTTGCCTGCGATTTCTATTTTCTTATACATGTTTGTAAAAGCGTCAAGACGATTCGCTTTTCTTAGTTCCTTCTTCGTCTTCTTTTGTTCTCTTCGGTTTCTCCTTTTTGCAATCATTTGACTTGTGTCCGAATTTGTTACATCTGAAACATTTAACACCCTTACTCTTGTTCTCGCACGTCGTTGATTTATGGCCTATTTCGCCGCAGTTGAAGCAACGAATCTCTTCCTTCTGTTTTGTCTTCTTATTCATCGTAGAATTCGACAATTTACTATTACTAGTATTTTTCGTTCTCATCTTCTCGTACGCTTTTAATTTTTTTTTAAACTCCTTTACATTTTTAGCGCCATACAAAATACCTTTATTCGACGGCTGGTCATCTATACCATTGATGACATACTGGAATAACGCTTCTTCCTCTATTTCTCCTCTGGCTGCTATCTCTCTCATGGTGAGAAAATACGCTTGCACTGATTCGTCCTTTTTTATTTTCCTCTTGTCCATCTGTGTAATTCAGCGCTATTTATCTTATCTTTAAATTCGTCTTGGAGTGCCTTCTTTAATTTCCTCCACGTATTCAATCCTCTTTCCCCTTAAATAAACTTGGCTAATCCTCGTAAAGATTTCTTGGCGAATATCATTTTCTGTATGTCTGTCTATTTATAAATCTCAGCTGCTTCTTCAAAGTCCGTAATCCATCGTGCCACTGGATATTTTGAGGACTCTCGTCCTCGCTGAAGGGTGTGATCGAATCCTCCACATCCCTGAACGTCATTGCAAATTTATTTTTAACCGTCGTATTTCTAGTCCTACCTGGTCGTTTATCGTTTTCATCTTTATTATTTTCTTCGTTCTCGTTTTCGCTAACTTCCGCTCGATCTTCATTGGTGTCGTCGTCACCATCGTCGTTAGCATCCTCTTCTTTGTTGTCGTTATCGTTGTTATCATCTTTTCCAGCTTCGTGGGCTTCGATAAGCGTGTCGAGATCCAGCAAATAACCACAGATCCTCTGCGTCAGCTCTCTCTTTGTGCCTGCATAATCGATCGCCAAAATGTTACAAATTGAGACTAAATCTCCCCATCCAAAATGTGCATCCGCGTATGTTATTTTCTTTTTATACTCCTCTGAATCGCTAGCAAACGCGAAACCGCCGAATTCGCGAAGCCGCTTCCGATTACCGCGATCTCTTTCCTGCTCGAACACTAACCTGTGCAGCGCCTTTATAGCCTTCGTAGAACTCGTCTTAATATTATTGGCTACTACCTTTATTTGCTCGAGCCTCTCCATAGTCTTAGCAGTCTTCGTTCTTTCTCTCAACGTCGTGCGTAGCTTTTCGCCGAAGTTAACCTAACCTTAAAAATCTTCCGCTGCTTATGTACCAGCTTGACGACTCTTTCCATTTTGGCCAAATCCCGCGGACGAGCCCTCAATATTTGCAGGAATATGGTTGAGTGAAAGAGTAATATATTTTAAGTGAAATGGTATACAGTATATAAGTAACGGATATCTTAATTCTTTGGCACGAGTCTCTCGTCCCTGGATCACGCGCTTGCCAGCGCTTTCTCGCTGCTGCTTCCATCTAGCGGGGTCCCAAATATATATATATATATATATATATATATATATTGTAACGGCCTGACTTTATATCGAACGCGGCCTAGTTTACTGGATCGGGAGTTCGATGAAAGGCCCAGAGACAGTAGTCAGTTTGCAGTACACACGTATTCCTTTACTTTATTCAACTCGAGATGCGGTATACAAAGTATATTACAAGAAACGAACGAAGCGCGGTATATTACATACGAACGGAGTTCGTCGCAGTATAAGAAAATAACGAAGCGTGGTATATTAGGTACGAACGGAGTTTGTCGCAGTATATTACGGAAAAAGAACGAAGCGCGGTATATTACATACGAACGGAACGCGGTTACAGATATCATTTACGAATAACGATCGACAGTGCCGGTGCACTGGGCGGCATACGCGGTATATTATACACGAACGGGACGCGGTTACGGAGAGTCCGATGAATGCGGACGTACAGTACTCTACGGTCGCAGCGCGGCGCCGTGGTGCGGGTGCACCCGGTGCGGTATATCGAGAAAGCTGATAACGCGGGCGGGAACGCGATATGTACACCGGAGGATGGCGGAATCCCGGGGTTACGGTCGCGAGAACCTTCGCTACGAGGCCGAGCACGCTCGACCCCGCGGTGCCGTGGCCGTCGGGGTAAGTGTGAGGGAGCTCGGAGACACTCTGAGAACTTTGTAGAGGACCAGAACTTTGGACCTCGTTTTGCGTGTCGCCCTAGGATTCGGAAGGTAGGCTTCGTCAGGAGTAGCGGAGAGCCGTGGTAGAGACGAAGTGTCTCTTCGTCGCTTCGTCGAGCGCGCCGGCTTTTTATACCGCTCGGTGCGGTGAGCTTGGCAGGAGGGAGGCCGATCGTCAGGCGATGGCGCGGTGGTGGGAGCGGCGCGATCCCGCGTGCTCGCTTCGGCGGAGATCGGCTCGCTTCGGCGCTCGTCGGCGTCGTGCGGGAAGGCACCGGTGCGGCGGATTTCAAAAGAAAAAAATGTAGGCGCACCGCGCCCTGTCCTCGCCCGACGGAGGATCGGTCGGGCGGCCCCCGGCGGGTGGTGGCCGGGGACGATGCCTTGACGTAAGGGGCGCATCGTTACAATATATATATATATATATATATATATATATATATATATATATATATATAAAGGGGGTTAATGTTAGAATGCGTTGATAAAAACAAAGGTATGGAGGAGACGGAAGAGATAGATTAAAAAATAATTTTGCCACTATTTATATTGATATTTATGTATGTAATGTTTATTGTATTTCCTCGCAGGGTTTACAAGGCGTTTTTATGAGGAACGTACCCAAACCTCTTACAAAAAATTCAATTTCCCTATGCCTGGCCATTTGCGACCTCACAAAAGTTTACCCTCCCTCCCCGTAGTCCTCTTCATCCCTTTTCTTTTTTCTCCGTTTCTGCCGCGATTCCGTCCTTTGGCCTCCTTCCTTCCTGTCTCAGCTTTTCCCTATTTGGCCCACTCCCTTTTTTTCCCATCTTTTTTCTTCTAACTCCTCCGACTCCCCTTTTCCTCTCATTCTTTCCCCCTCTAGTTCTATCATCCATTCCTCTCCTTCCCCTTTCTCATCCAATACTTATCCCACCGCTTTCTGCCAACTTCTATTTCCTGATTCCCATTTCCTGCATTCTTCCCATACATGCTTACACGATTCCTCCCTATGTTCACATAGCCTACAATTCTTTTTCTCTTCCACTTTCCAGTAACTGCTTTCTCTCATTTCATTACCTAATCTAAATCTCGCCACTCTTCTCCATATACTTTCACCCCATCCCTTCTTCAGATATCCCGGGATACCCTCTCCTTTTATAAACTTGTACCATTTATTATAACTTGATTTCTCGATCCTCTCCCATCTCTCTTTTCTTTGCGTCTCCTTATCTCCTCCAAACAGCTTAATAAACCATTCCTCTCCACCTTCTCCTCTCAGTCTTTCCAACTCTTTTAACTCCACTCCTCTGTCTTCGAAGAACTTTCCTCTCTCTCTTTCCCAGCTTGAGCCTGCTTTCCCTTCTTTCTCCCTTCTCTTCAGCTCTTTCCAACATAGCCTCGCCAGTTCACTTCCTCTACTCTCCTCTAACTTTTTCTCAAATCTCCATGCCCTCATCCCTGCTCTCCCTCTTAGCTTCCCCCTTTGCAGCTCTTTCCTAACAAGATACCACGGTGTTCTCCCGTCCACTCCCAAGACCCATCTGATATACCTTTCTTCCACCCTTTCTATTCCTTTCTTTTCTCTTCATCCCCATATTTCCGCTCCATAACCCAACACCGTCCATACTAGTCTGTCAAACAGCCACAGTCTTTTTCCCCAGTCTTTCCCAAATCTCCTCTTCCCTATCCCCCAGACCTTCCCCATCACCGCGGCCGAGTCTTGATTTTTTCCCTTACTTGCGCTTCCTGTCCTCCGTTCCTTTGAAACACACATACCCTCAATACCGAAATTCCTTCACCTCTTCTAACTCTTTTCCTTCCCATCTCCACTTTCTCTTACTATCCCTCCCTCCTCCTTTCTTAAACCTCATTATTTTTGTTTTCCCCACATTCAGTTCCAATCTTTTTCTTCCCAGGTACCCTTCTAGTCTTTCTAGCATACTCCTCATTTGGTCCTCGTCCTCCGTAATTAGCACTACATCATCCGCATAAGCCAAAGTATATACCCTCTTCTCTCCTAGCATTATCCCTCCCCACTTAACTCTACCCATTTCCTCTTCCAAATCCGCTAGTAACACGTTGAACAGTAACGGGCTCAACGGGCACCCCTGCCTTACCCCCCTTCCTGTCCAGAACACTTCTCCCATTTTGTTTCCCTCCCTTACCCTACTTTTTGTCTCCCTTAGAATCTCCTCCTTTTCACCAATCCTTCCCTTATTCCCCTTTCTCTCATAGCTTTTATTAGCACTCCTTTATCCACCGAGTCAAAAGCTGCCTTCAGGTCCACGAAACATGCTATCAATTTTCTTCCCTTCTTCTCTAACCTTCTGTTCACCAAGTAGTTTAGCACATAGATGTTGTCTATCGTTCCCATCCCCCTTCTAAAACCTGTCTGATTCTGTGGTACTATTCTCTTTCCCTCTATCTCCTCTCTTAATTTCTCCGCCAGAATGGCTATGTACACCTTATACAAAGACGGCATTATTGTCACCCCTCTATACTCCTCCGCCCTTTTTCTTTCCCCTTTCTTTACGATTGGGGCGATTATTCCCTCCTTCTAATTTTCCGGCCATCCTTCCCCCTTCCATATCCTGTTGATATATTTCCATGCCCAATTCTCCAACTCCTTCCCCCCTCGCTTCCAAACCTCACCTGGAATCCCATCTCTTCCCATTGCCTTTCCATCTTTTAACTTCCTAATCACACTCCTCATTTCTTTAAGGCTTATTTCCTCTTCCTCTTTTCCTTCCTTTTCCTCCTTCCCACCTTCCTTCCCCATCCTTACCCTCCCCTCTACTCCTCCCAACAACTTCATAAAGTGTTCTTTTCATTCTTCTTCTTCTATTTCTTCCTCAATTCCCCATCTTTTTTTTCTCCTTGTTTACTATCTCCCATACCTCTGCCTCCCTCCTTGCTTCCTCCACTTTTATCTCCCATCTCTGGTTCTCTTCTTTCTTCTTTCTCTTACACAGCTCCTTAAACTCCTTCCTTTTTTCTTTGTAGGCGCTGCCCTCTCCTCTTTCTTTCCTCCAATCCGTTAATTTTCTTCTCGCCTCTTTTTTCACTTTTTGACACTCCTTATCCCACCATTCCACCTTCCCCTTCTTACTACCCTCCAGCTCCTCCTCTACTCCTTTAATTGCCTCTGTTATTCTTGCTTCCATTTTTTCCCATTCCTTATTCAACTCTTTCCCTTTTTTTTCCACCTCTCCTATTTTCTCGACAAACCTCTTTGCTCCTTCCTCGTTCTACATCCCCCTTTTTTTCTCTTCTACCCTCTTCTTCTGCTTTCCTTCTCATTCCTTCTTTTTATTACTATTTCCAAGGGGTGATGATCCGAGTCCACTCTATCCCCCACTATCATGCTCTCTATCCTCTCTCTTACTTCTCCTTCTCCTATTACATAGTCAATCACCGTATCTCCTCTTCCCCCCGTGAACGTGTACTCCCCCTCCTCGTCTCCTCTCACATTTCCATTGAATATTTCCTATCTTCTCTCCTTTAAGCTATTTACCAGCAACCTCCCCTCTCTGTCTATCTTCTTATCCTTCGAACTTCTTCTCCCTCCGACTCGTCCTCCCCCCTCCTCTTCCTCTATTCTTCCTTCTTCTTGACCAGTCCTAGTATTAAAATTTCCCCCAATTATAATAAACCTTCCTTCTTCTTTCTTTTCCATTATATGTCCTAACTCCTGTAAGTTCTCCTCCATCTCCTCTTTTTTTGCATATACCCCTATAATACTCCAGTTCTCACCACCTATCCTAACCTTTCCCGCTATCAACCCTTCCCTATCTATTTCTATTTCAGTTCCCTTCTCTTTTATCCCTTTCCTTATTCCCATTATCATCCCTCCTATTGCTCTCCTTTTTTTATTTTTCTTTTTCGCCATTTGCACTCCCCATTCATATCCTTTCGGCAGCCTTCCCCTTATTCTTTCCCATCCCTTCTCTCCTATCCAAGTCTCCACCATGACTAACACGTCTTCTTTCTTCAGCCTTTCCCAGAAATCCTTATCTTTATTTTCCAAACCAGCTACGTTCCAGAATACCATCCTCCAGACTGACTTATTTCCCACGTCCTCTTCTCTTCGCACTTCCGTATTACCATTCTCTGCGTCCCCCCCTCTAACCTCTTCTCCTATTATTCCCTCGTCTCCATTTCTACTCCTCTCACTCCTTCTCCTTTCCTCCTCTCTCTCCTCTTTTCCTTCCTCTTCCCCCTCCCCCTCTCTTCCTTTTTCTTTTAATTTCTCCCTCCTCTTCTTCTCTTTTTCTGCTCTTCTTACATTTGTCTTGCCCGCTCCTTCTCCCTCTTCTACTCCCCCTGTTTTTGCCCTTCCTGCCTTTTGCCTTTTTCCTCTTTCCCTTTCCCTGCCTCCCAACACCTCCCTCTACTATCACAGAGCATGTCTCTTACCTCATCCCACACCCACCACTCTCCATCTATCCATACCTTTCCCTGCCCTATCCGTACTTTTTTACCTTCACCCCTTGCCTTCCATACAATTTGAATAATCCTCCTTCTTATCCTCCTTTCTTCCCATGTTAGATCTTCCTCAATCCAAGTACTTTCGTCTTTCAATTTCCACTTATTTCTCATTATTCTTACCTTCTCTTCCTCACTCCCTACTCTTACCACTGCCATACCTTCCTTCTCCCTTCTTCCCGCATCTATTTTTCTTATTTCCTCTATCTTAACCTTCACTCCTATCTTTTTCATCACCTTCTCTATTCCCCTTTTTATTCCTCCCGTCTCCTCTTTTACTCCTTTTACCACCACATTTCTCTTCCTTTTTCCCCTCTCTTTCATTTCATACCTCCTTTCCAGCATTTGCATCCTCTCTTTCCAATCAGGCACTTCTCTTCCCTCCTCTCTTCCCAGTCCTCCGCTTCCTTCTGCACCTTTTCCTCCTTCGTGCCCCCCCCCCTTAAACTCCATTCTCATCTCTTCCAGTTTTCGTTCCAAATCCTCTATTCTCTTCTTAAATTCCTCTCTCTCCTTGCTCCACTTCTCCTCTCGCGCTCTTAGCTCGTTCCTTATCTTCTCTACTTCCCTTCCTTGCTCCTTGAAACCTTTCTTTAATTCTTCTCTCATGCTTCTAAAACCCTCTCTCAATTCGCTAATTATCTCCCTCATCTCTTTCTCCCCTACCTCCGTTTCCGAATTAGGCGACTTTGCCGTCATATTTCTTCTCTTGATAGCTATCTCCTTCTCTCCCCCCCCCCCCACTCTTATCTAAATCATCCCTCTTCCTTTTCCAAAACTCTTCCAAAGTTCCCGAGCTTCCCATGCTCCCCGTACTCCCTCTTCTACCTCTATCCTTTTCTTTTACTTTGTTTATCGCTTTCTTTATCTCCGTCTTGTTTTCTTTCTCTTCGTACATCTCTGCCTACTTTGCGTCTCACTTCTCCCTCCTACCTGTACTCTACTCTATGCCCTGTCTCGCACCAAAGCTCGTACCTCCTTTCTCCTGCTGAGTCGCCCCTCTACACCGGCTATCGTTCTCGCCCTACCTAGCACTACCGCACGCGCCTCGGCTCGCCTATCGCGTCGCTCCTCTACACCAACTATCGTTCGTGCCGTATCCTTTGCCCGTGCCTTGTCACTTTTCTACCCTTTAATCCCTTTTTCCCGCTCCTCCTTCTTTCACCCCTTTCACCTCCACACTCACTCACCTTTACTCCTCCCTTCTCGCACACTCTCACCCTCCTCCGCCTCCTATAAACTCTCCTTTCAATTCACTTTCTACTCGCGCACTGTCACACCTGTCACCTCGATCGTTCCGAAAACGGAAGTCCTTATACTGATATTTAATTATATATTTATTATTTACATTTTGCTTCATATACAATATCCCAGATAGCCAAACCTGAGCAGCAGATTCCAAGCAGAGTCTGCATTAAATTTTTGATATCAGAAAGGCAACAAATTGCACGCGAAAACTGTTCTATCAAACGATGTTGTCAAACTGTAGCCAGAAATGCGACAGAGCCTGTTGACAAGCAATGTGAGCAGATTGGCAGCAGAAACCGCGCAGAGCCTGCACACATACTTGGCAGCAGATTGACAATAAAGATCGAGCAGAGCCTGCGCGCGCATGACTTGAGAACAGAGTGGCAGCAAAAATCGAACAGATCCTTTCCGTGATAGTTTGCAACGACTCCACTAAGCGGCGCATAATAGTAAGATTAACTCGTAAGTAAATTTCAGTTGAGGGCTAATATAAACAGGCTTCCTGCGAAGCAAAATCATGACATCCGCGAGACATATCTTATCTAATGCAAAGCTAATAGTTCGCAATCTATGAGATATATCTAGAGATCTAATATTGCAGTAACGTCCTTTTTAATTATATATACGATTTATTATAAATCGTTTATAATTTTAAAAAATTAATAAAATTATTAAAATATATAAAGAGAACGGAACGCGAAGAGACAGGCACTCTGTACATGATCCAAAATGGAGTCGTGAAACATCTCCCAACACGTAGCGCTTCATAGGGAAGAGGATATGATAATTGTAGGTAATAAATTATAGCAGTCTGTTTGCTGTATGGCTCTTTCTTGAAAAATTATTGGACGCACACGCAAAAACAAATATCCGGCCGCATGTGCAATCTTGAAAGAACCTCTTCCTGCGTTCCAAAATTCAACTAAAATCTATAGATATATTTCAGTTTCTCGACTTAACTGGCAAAGTTTCGTACATCAAATTTCGCACGACGTTTCGGCCCTTGGTTTGGGCCCTTATCAAGTGACTGTAATAACGTAACGCAATTTCAGGAAGCAACAAACGGAGCACTAAATAAAAAAAAAAAGATGTCAAAAAAAGATGTCAGAAAGCCTGTGGATGCAGAAAGGCTGGGTTAAAGTGCTCCGTTATATGCACGAATTGTAGTGGTACCTGTGATAACTCGCAAGTTCTATCACAAGATAGCGACGAAGAGGAAGAAACGGAGACTATTTCGAGCAAACGTATGATGAAATCGAGAACAAAGAGGATTGCGATGAAACTGATAATCCCATCGCGGATGATGTGGAAGAAATTTCGGTCTGTGACGTTTCGATCAGTACTAATAACGATGAACTCGCAACATCTGGTTCATCAAGAACAGCGAAGCGAAAAAGAATGCGCTAAATTTTAGAATAGTGAATTGCATGTGGACTAGGCCTACTGGGGTATACCACGGTAAAAAAAACGCGCCGCTTACTCTACCTCAAGGTGGTGTGGAAATGAGTTTCTAGGCCAAAACGCGTGTTGAACTACACTTTCCGGCGCTCGTACTATTAATTTTACGAAAAAAAAATTATTACATAAATTGTAGGAAATTTTCTCTAGTTTTATTTTGTATATCAATGTTTTTATCGTGGAATGAGTCGGAAAGGAGATATTGTCAAAAAACTGCTTTTAGGCGCCATTTTTTCAATATGGCGGCGCGAGCGGCAAAGATACGAGGTGGCAAAGTTGAAATTCGGAAAGAGCACATCGAAATAAATAAAATTACCCATTTTCAAAACTCCCGGAAAACTTTCCAGGTAAAACTACCAAATGACTGTACTAATATAGAGGGAGCGGACATAGAAAGAGAAAGCAAAGATAAAGTAGTGAGTAACGGAGGAAAACACTTTGTAGAATGGGTTCAGAGGAAGAGATGGTATATTCTGAATGGGACAATGGAAGGTGACTAGAAAGGGGAATTTACATACATAGAAGCAAGAAGTAGTACGGTCATGCATTATGTAATTGTAAACGAAAAATCAAGCGAGAAAACGGTAAGATTTAAAGTAGGAGACAAAGTGGACTTAGACCATATGCCGGTGAAATTGGAAATGGAAATGAAAAAAAAGAATGGCAGGAGGAGGATAAAGTAGAAAAAAAAGAAAAAAGAAAAGGAGAGGTAAATCATCACGTAGGATAAGGAGTCCGTACAAAGAGACATCGGAGGAAATAAGGGAACAAGAAAACCAAGAGGAAGGAACGGTAAAAGAAAAGTGATCAAGGATCAAGGAAATTATCCAGGGAGCAATGATTAAGAAGAAGGTAAATTTTAAAGAAAAAGGGCTAAATTATAAAGATTGGTGGGGCAAAAAGTGCACAAGAAAGAAAAGGGAGGTACAAAGAGTGTACAGGAGATAGAGGAAAGACAAAATGAAGAAAGAAAAGAATATGGAGGAAAGGAGAAAGATGAAAAAATGGATACTGAAAAAACAAAAGTAAAGAAGAGAAGAGAAGACGGCAGAGTTAGAGGGAATGAAGAGAGAGACAGATGTTTGGATAAATAGGAAGAGAAAGAAGAAAATATGGAAAAAGAATGACATAAGTGAAGAGGAATGGAAAGCGCATTTTATGGAATTGCTAGGAGAAAAAAAGAGAAAGAAAAAAGAGATGGAGAGAAGAAGAAGGAATCAAGGAATAAAGGAGAAGAAGAACTGGAGATAGGAAAAGAAGAAATTAGAAGAGCAGTAAAGAAAATAAAGTTGAAGAAGGCGGCAGGAATAGACGGAATCCCCATAGAGGCGTGGAAGTATGCAGGGAAAGATCTGTGGAGGAAACTGGTGGTGTTGAAACAAGTTTGAAAAAAAGGTACGAAAGGACTGGAAGAAAAGTGTACTTGCACATGGGAAGCTACAGAAGCATATCATTGATGTGTACGCAGAGATACTAACAATAAGAAGTAAGCTAGAGGCACAGGTGGAAGGAGAAGAAATGTTACCTGAAAGTCAGACGGGTTTTAGGAAAGGAAAATCAACGATGGATAAGAAGTATAATACAACGAAGGATAATATTTTTATACTAAATCATTTGGCACAAAGAAGAAAAGGAAATAGAAAAGGTATACACCTTGTTCGCAGACTTGAAGGCAGCTTTTGATAAGGTGGATAGAAACAGATTATGGAATATTATAAGAGAAAAAGGAACATAAGAAACACTAATAGGAAGACTAAAGAGAATATACAAGAAGACAAAGGTAGTGGTGATGACTAATCAGGAACATACGAAAGAGTTTAGGAAAACGAAGGGAGTAAGGCAGGGTTGTGTGCTGAGTCAACTTCTGTACAATATATACACTGCGGATTTAGACGAAATAATGCGGAAAAAAGGTATAGGAGGAATAGAAATAAAAAAAATTAGATATATGGAGTCTAACGTATGCAGATGATATAGTGTTAATTGCGAAAAATAGGGATGCTCTATTCGATATGATGGTCACATTTAGGGGATTCTTAAAAAATAAGAAGTTGGAGTTGAGCGCGGATAAGACAAAGATAATGGTGTTTAATAAAAAAGAAAGAGAGGGTAAGGAAATATGGAAATGGGAAGACAAAGAGGTGCGGGTATTTAAGTACTTAGGGTTGTACAATTACAATGCGCCCCGAAATGCATCGTACCCGGCGAACATCAGCCGGATGCCACCCGGCCGAACATCCGCCGGGCGAGGAAAGACACAGTGTGCCAATTTTTAAACTTCTCATTCCGCGTCCGAAAAACCGCGGCAACCGACTCGGAGCGCCAAGCGGTGCCGAAACCGGCCGAGAGCCGATCGCGGCGTGGGGGCGTCCGTAATGCCCGACTGTACCGCCGATTCACCCCGGCGCTCGCGATCGCCATCGCCGATATCTCCGCCGCCACCTGACGGCGCTGAGGGGTATATTACCCGCGTCTTTTTGACGATGATTAGATTCCGCCGTGAGCTAGCAACCGATCCAACCGATTCCCCGCTGCTCTCGGATTCCGAAATCCTAAAACTAAATCAACGCCCTGAAATAGAGAGACGCTCTCTGGCTCCGTTGAGTGATGTTTCTCGAAGGCCAATTCAATCCCGTTCTCGTCTTATCGTCACGACACAGTCTAGAGAGTTGCTCTCTAGACTCGCTGAAGGTCTCAGCCGCCCAATAAAACATTTCCGTCCAGCTTTACCACTGCAAACCAGTGTAGAGAGTCGCTCTCTATATTCGCTGAGGGTCTCAGCCGCACGATCCCGTCTCCGTCGCTTGGTAACCGCCGCGAATCAGGGTAGAGACTATGTGTGCGGTGTGTATTAGCCTAGGAAAAAACGAAAATCATCGCGTGAGTTCGATCTAATGCGAAATAAACCGTAACCCAGGGAGAACTAAAGCTCCTTCTACTAGGAGAATAGTGACGCCGGTACGGAGGGCCGGGCCATCCACCCCTATGGATTTTGATGACCCGGGTTCTCCAATGTAACATGAATAGGTGCTACTGGACGCAAGACCTTGCACTGCAGTGCATGACTGAGCTGGAGGCAGGTTTGTTTATGGTGACAGAGCCCGCCAGCGTGTCACAAACAAACTTTTGGTTTGCTAGCAGTAATAAGTTGGCAGTGATCAATTGAGCACGAATGAGGTTTTTGTGTGTTTGTAGTCCGTTTAAACGCGGTACTAATTATGCGGTGGTATTGTGTGGTGACACTTTGTATGTGTCTTGCTACATATCTTCTAATGTAGACAGGAACTCTCGTACTTGATTTTTTGAACGAGCTCAGAGTCTTAGTTGTTTCCGCGGGAAGTCCCATAGTGATCTGTGGGGACTTCAACGCTCACTCGATTAATTGGGGTTCTCTCTCCACGAACTAGAGGAGCCGAACACTTGAGAGATGGGCGGCGGGGTTCGACTTGCGTCTAGTCAACTCGGGCAGCGTGCCCACGTACTTCTTGGCAGGAGTTGCTGGAGCATCAAGACCGATCCGTGGGGGCTTCCCTACAAATTCGTCCGCTAGCGTCTGAGGAGGTTGCCGTCTCTCACAGAGACTCTAAATAACGAGACCTTGGAAAGGCTGCTGGATTCTTTATTTCCGCCGGGTAGAGAGCTAGTAGAGGAAGATTGGTTTGGTATTGTCTGAAATGAGGATTTGAGTGTGGCGCCTAATGAGATACACCGGACTATTTACGAAAAAAATAAGCCGAATACGGCTCCTGGCCTGGACGGGTTTAAAGCCGCTTTGTGGAAAAGGGTCCTCTTCTGTATGGTAGAAAGGTTAGCGGCCTGTTTTAATGTGTGCCTCAAAAGTGGTATCTTTCCTACGATATGGAAGGTTGCCGGTCTTGCGCTGATTCCAAAGGATGAACAGATCTCTGCTGGACTCCTTCCCAGCATGAGGCCAATATGCCTGCTCGACGATGTGAGTAAAGTTATGGAGCGGATGCGCTAACAGACTCTTAGAGTGGATGGCGGAACACCTTATTGCTGAGTGTTCTGATAATCAATTTGGCTTTAGGAAGAGGCGATCCATGTCGGATGCACTCTTACGACTTAAGAAGTTTACGCAGGAAGTGGTAGCAGATAGAAAAATTGCTATGGGTGTAATTTTGAACATGAAAAACGCTTTCAACTCCATCCCATGGCGGATGATTAAGCGAGTTCTGAAGAGAAAGGATTTTCCGGACTACCTGTGTAAGATTGTCGCGGACTATTTGTTGTCTAGAGGTATCCCGTTAAGGATACCTATAAGGATCCCGTTAAGGATGGCAGTGTTCGACGTAAGAGGGTCAGAGCGGGCGTCCCGCAAGGCTCCATCTTTGGTCTATTGTGGAACATTACGTACGATAATATTCTACGAATAATAGTGTTACCGGGATACATTATAATATGCTATGCCGACGACACGCTGATTGTAATTACGACTAAAGATCGTGATCACCTGATTTTTAAAGCCAACGATATAGTGAAAAAGGTTATTCGTAGAATTAGAGAGCTTAAACTGGAAATCTCTGAAAATAAGACGGATGTGTTAAGTAATCGTATCTGTTGTGTATTCGAATCACATAATCTCCCGCGTTCCGCGGTCCTTTCGCGATGACCCAATGCGACTATCGACCAACCAATCCCGTGCGCCTTCCTACCATCACTTGGCCAATCCTGCGCGGTCTCGGCCTCCCCTCCGTTTGCGTGTATGTGCAGGATCAGTAGTGGTCTGTGTTCCGACGTGTGACGAGCACATTCCTCTCGACGGGTAAAATTAAAGATTTCTTTTGTAAGATTTCCATATCGAACACGTTTTGTAAGTTCGGTAGTGGTGCTAGCGACAAAAGGTGCAATAAACTTATTAATTAAAATCAAAGACACGTTGTCTTGACCACGCCGTTTCCGAAGACCACGCCGGTGAACACGCGCGGAGGGCGATCCAGCCCACAGAATCCCTCCCGGACGACAAGCCCGCAGAAGATTTGACATTTGGTCCTTCGAGCCGGATATCCGGCAAAACCAGGCCTTTTTTTTCGTCGCCACCACCAAGGGCTAGCTAAAGCCCGTCCGTCGCAATCGGGTTGCATCGAACATTCGACGCAATTCCGACCAGCCGCCGTCTTGCCGGCATCTCTTCATCCACGTACGAGCCCCGCTGCGCCGCGCCGGTGCGCTGGCACCGACAACAAAGGGGTCATCGACGGAGTCTACTCGGACGCATCGCTGCTGATCATTTTTCCGCCAAGCAGCCAGGAATCGCCAGGCAACGGGCATCTGCCGCCATCTTCTCTACACGTCGAGTGATTGCCAGCCAACGGATATCGGAAGCCATTTTGCGTCGTCTTCTCCCCTCCATACAGCGACCAATCGCCCGCAACGGGCACCGGCAGTCACGTCACGTCGTATTCTGCTCGTGCTCCGCTGCGCCTCGTCAACTCTTTCCGTACTATTGTTAAGGTAAAGAGAATTATTTAGCGCTACCCGACCAGAAAGCCTCATTTTACAATGGCTACCGAAGCCGATCTCAACGTTCTTAAAAAACGCCGTGTTACAATCAAGGCGGCATGTACGCGCATAAAAAGTTATGTCGATTCCATTCGCGGCCCTACGCCCGCGATAACATCTCAGATCGAGGAACGTAAGGATAAATTAGAGCGTCACTGGGACGAATATAACGATTTACAATTAAAATTAAAAATGCTCGATGAGGCCGAGGCCATTATGACAGAGTCTCTTTCAAAGCGGCGTATTATGACTTATCAGCTAAAATGCGGGATTTATTAAGAGGTTCGTCGGTTACACCCGGTGTTGCGGCGTCCCCGCCGAGGGCGTCGACAAATATTTCCGGAATGTCAGAACCCTTCAGCAATGTTTGACTACCTAAGCTCGATCTGCCTAAATTTTCGGAAAATTACGACGAATGGTTTCCCTTTCACAATTCTTTTTCCGCGATTATACACGCGAACAATCGCTCAGCAAAATACACAAACTGCAAAACTTGATAGCTGCGGTCTCGGGAGATGGGAGTACGGTGATAGGTTCACTAGAAATGTCGGACGCTAATTACGCGGTTGCATGGAGCCTTCTCAAAGAAAGATACGATAATAAAAGAGTGATAGTACAGACTCATATAAGGTCAATCGTTGACCTGTCGGTAATGACCAGAGAGAACGCATCTAAGTTGCGGCAAATTGCGGACGGCGCCGCCCGTCATGTGCATGCTTCAACGGCTTTAAAACGCCCGACCAACGCGTGGGACGATCTCTTGGTTTTTATTCTCAGTTCAAAGCTAGACACGAATACTGCACGAGAATGGCAGTCGTCATTAGAGGGCGTAGAATTGCCATTATTAAAACAGTTCTTCGAGTTTCTAACACATCGATGCCAAGTCCTCGAGGCTACTTGGAAACCATCCGGTGGCAGCTTGCGTTCTCAGCCACACGTCAAGCAAAAGGTAGCATGCAATAGTGCCCTTAATACAAAATGCGAATATTGTCAGGGCGCGCACCTCATTTATCGATGCCCGCAATTTTTGGCTCTTTCTATTCCCAAACGGATAGCAGAAGCTCGCGCTCGTAAGATATGCTTGAATTGCTTACGGTCGACAGCTCACACTTCGAACAAATGCACGTCTGGGGGCTGCAAGACCTGCACGCGTAAACACAATACGTTGCTACACTTGCAGACGACGGTCTCCGAACAAGCGGAGTCAAGCGGCAACGAAAAGACCGATAAAGGCCCATCGGGGCCAGCTGTTCCGGACGCGGTGATCGCTCACACATCAAGCGTATCGGACGGCAAATCCGTACTGTTATCAACCGTCGTGGCTCTTGTTTATGCCGGGGACGGATCCCAAAGGCCTTGTCGCGTTCTATTAGATTCGGGATCGCAAATTAACTTAATTTCCCGGGAATGTCTCAATAGTTTGCGATTGACACCACGTTCCGTGAGCATCCATATCCGGAGTAAATGGCACAGATACGCGTTCTACAGAAGCAGTTCACGTAAAACTACAATCGCGATTAAATTCGTTTTCCGTTACTCTCGATTGCATAGTAACTAATCGCGTGACCGACAGCGTTCTTGCATTTAACATGAAAAAATCGGCATTTAATCTACCACGAAACATAAAATTGGCCGATCCTAATTTTCACGTCTCTTCGGATATTGACATTCTTGTCGGCGCGGAAGTTTTTTGGAGTCTCATTTGCGTGGGGCAAATCAAAGCCTCAGTTAGCCATCCAATTCTACAAAAAATGAGATTCGGTTAAATTTTGGGTGGTAGGACGGGCACGCGCGTCGCGCAACACTAGAGGACAGTCGTTCTTCACGCTACCATAAGCAACGCCGAATTGCATAATCAGCTCCAACGGTTTTGGCACATGGAGGACATTCCCAACAATCCTAACAATTATACCGTTGAGGAGCAAACCTGCGAAAGGCACTTTTTGGAGACTATTAGTCGCGATCCGCAAGGCCAATACGTCGTTAAACTCCCTTTAAAGGAAGGTTGAGCCGACAAGCTCGGATATTCGAGGGAAATTGCATTGAATTGTTTCCGCGCATTGGGAAAGCGTCTTGACCGCGACCCTGCCTTGAAAGGGCTCTACTCCGAATTCATGGAGGAGTACATCGCGTTAGGGCACATGGAGCTAATAAGCGAGCAATCGTCGAATGAACAGGGTGTCTATTATATACCTCACCATTGTGTTTTTAAAAAAATTACCGAGGTCCTCAAAATACGCGTAGTGTTTAACGCCTTGTGCAAAACTGATACCGGATTCTCTCTAAACGACCTCATGCTTGTCGATCCGGTCGTTCAGCAAGATCTCGCATCCATACTCCTGCGTTTTTGCATTTACAAATTCGTACTTGTGGCCGACATAAAAAATGTATCGTCAAATACGGCTTCATTCTACTCAAACGCGATTGCACAGAATCTTCTGGCGTGAAGACAACAATTCAAAGATTGAAGTGTATGAATCAGTGGTCGTCATCTACGGAACCGCTGCGGCCGCCTTCGTGGCCACAAATACGATAAAGCATCATGCAAAGCAACGTGCGCGAGAATATCCTCTTGGTTCACTGTGCGTAAAGCGAGATTTTTATGTTGATGATATGCTCACGGGCGCCGATTCGATCAAAGACGCTCTCGCGATTCGCGATCAGACTATACAGTTACTTAGGGAAGCATCGTTTGAACTCAGCAAATGGGGATCTAATTGCCCGGAACTGCTAACGGGCGTAAGCTGTCTTGGCGAAAGCAGGACGGTGGCCATGGAAGTCGGAATCCGCTAAGGAGTGTGTAACAACTCACCTGCCGAAGCAACTAGCCCTGAAAATGGATGGCGCTGAAGCGTCGAGCCTATACTCTGCCGTCAGCGGCAAGTGGGGCGGCCGCCGCGCGCGGGGGGGAGTTCGCGCTCCTCTTCCGTTGTCGGCGCCGCCACGAAGCCCTGACGAGTAGGAGGGTCGCGGCGGTGTGCGCAGAAAGGTCTGGGCGCGAGCCTGGCTGGAGCCGCCGTCGGTGCAGATCTTGGTGGTAGTAGCAAATACTCCAGCGAGGCGAAAGAGTTGTATCGCTCAATAAGGAAAACGATGTTCGTATTTTGGGCATTCTCTGGGACCAGAATGGCGATTTTTTCCGATTCTCTTATGAACCCAGCCTCGTCTCCGGTCCCGTGACTAAGCGTTCAATATTGTCCGAGGTATCTCGATTGTTCGACCCACTAGATCCACTAAGTTTACTAGGCCCCACCATCGTAGTTGCGAAACTCGTATTACAGGATCTCTGGCGGTCGGGTCTTAATTGGGATGAGTCAGTGCCTCAGGATACTCACACGAAATGGCTGCAGTTTAAATTACAACTGCCCAATATCAAGCAGCTACGGATTCCTCGCTGCGTCAGGGGTTGTGCCGACCGTCAAGACATCGAGCTACACGGCTTTTGCGACGCCAGCCAGCGCGCTTACGGCGCATGCGTATACATTCGCACCAAAGTAGAACAAAATGAGTACAAGTCTATTTTGCTTTGCTCCAAATCTCGCGTCGCTTCGCTCAAGGCCACGTCCCTTCCACGCCTAGAATTAGCAGCTGCGTTATTGCTTGCCCAATTAGTCGATAAAATCAAAGCATCATTCAACCTGTCAAATGTAAGAATTACGTTGTGGTCGGATTCCACCACAGCCTTAAATTGGCTCTCTTCTTCGTCACGAAAATGGTTACTTTTCGTGGCAAACCGTGTCGGGGAAATACAGAGACTAACCGAACCACATCAATGGCGACACGTTGCATCCCTTGAAAATCCTGCCGATGTGTTATCACGTGGACTGCTTCCTGACGAGCTAATACACTCGCACATGTGGTGGCACGGTCCACCGTTTCTACAACTACCCGAGCGGCAATGGCCTAGCAGTGAATTTGTCCTGCCTAACGAAATTCCTGAACAAAGGAAGATTTGCGCCGTTGCTGCACCCCTATATCCCAGTGTTATCGATGACCTGCTTGACAAGTTTTCCAATCTGAACAAAATTTGTCACAAAAGTCGTTTTTGTTCGACCCGACTGGCCAAATAATAAATATATTTAAATTTCACAACGTTTCAACCGCATTTTCGG
>NW_020220010.1:128453-164294 GCF_003070985.1 Temnothorax curvispinosus | reverse complement strand
CTTGATGAATCACTTGAGAAGGACCGAAAATGCGGTTGAAACGTTGTAAAATTTAAATATATTTATTATTTGGCCAGTCGGGTCAAACAAAAACGACTTTTGTTTTGTATTTATTTACTGGCGAAGGAAGCTTCTTATTTTAAAATTTGTCACATTATTGCCTATTGCCTTAAAGTCTTAGCTCCGCGGAATTCTAAGCCGTCAACCCTTGCCGTATCACCCAAGGAAATGACTAATTCGTTGAACACAATTTGTAGGGTCATTCCGAAACAATCCTTCACTGATGAATACAACTCTTTAATTAATCACCGCAACATTAGCAAAACTAGTAATCTTCTGTGTCTTTCTCCATTCATGGACGAGAACCGACTAATCCGAGTAGGCGGAAGATTGAAGAATTCCGCGCTAGCCTACGACGCCTGCCATCAAATACTGCCGCGAAATCACGAGTTGTCTAAACGTATAATTGAACTAGAACATGTACGCAATATGCATTTGGGCGTGCAGGCCACTATGGCGGCGGTAAGGCAACGATTTTGGCCGCTCTCGTTACGGTCGGCCACTCGAAAAATGATAGCCAATTGTGTGACATGCTTTAAAGTAAAACCTACCACTTCTGAGGCATTAATGGGCTTCTTACCCGAGAGTCGCGTTACTGTATCACGGTCATTCACGCGTTGCGGAGTGGATTACGCCGATCCAGTGATATTACGGGAAGTTAAGCGTCGTAATTCGCGTAATCATAAGGCGTACATCTCCGTCTTCGTGTGCTTCGCTACCAAGGCGGTGCACTTAGAGCTTGTTAGTGACTTTACCGACGCATTTATTGCTGCTCTCAAAAGGCTCATCGCGCGTAGAGGCAAGCCAGAACGGATCTATTCCGACAACGCGACCAATTTCGTTGGTGCTTAAAGGTAAATCAAAGAGCTATATAATTTCCTCAAGACCGATAGTACGCAAGTCCCCGTGGAGCATTTCTTGCGCGAACAAAAAATTGAATGGAGCTTTATTTCTCCCAACGCTCCGCATTTCGGCGGATTGTGGGAAACTGCGGTTAAATCCGTTAAATTCCACCTCACACGTATAGTGAGTAGCTCGCATTTAACTTTCGAGGAGATGCAAACTGTTTTATGCGAAATAGAAGCGTTTTGAATTCGCGTTTTATCACTCTATTAAGGTGGTCCTTTCGTGAGAACAAGTATTAGATAGGTACCTAAATTTGATATATGTTAAATATACAGTAATAAGGGGCATGTGTACGAAAAATCAAGTAAGGTTACCGACACTTTACAAGAAATAAGTCATTCTAAATGTGCGTTCGCGGAGCGTGCCATTGTCATTTTATCCTTGTTTACATCTAATGAACGAGAAAGATAGAATGATGCAAATCGCCACGTCCAAAGTTTTCAACGAATAATACATGTACTTAGCGATCAGATGAATACATTATTCATGTCTTAAAATATTCCCTGAAGTTTCCGGATTTCGTACATACCTTGAAAATAAAAGCTTGCCGAATGTTTTGCTCTAATATATGAGGTTAAATAAGTAGTGGTCCAATCGCATATTGCTTTACTCGTACTGTCATGCCTGACCTAACCTAAATCGAGTCCAACCGCACTACTATTGTGATATTTTTTTAATTAGTAAATAATTAAATACGATTAAATCGTGCGTGTAAAATCATATTATATTATTATAATTATTGGGATGTTGTGTAATGTTTGTCAATATGTTTGTTTTCAATTACCTCATGACGGACTGTTACTTGACTAGCTGGGTCCGCGAAAGGACCACCTTAAGTTCAGACTTTAATGACATGAATTATTTAAGTCCCGGGCACTTTCTGGTCGGGGCACCGTTGAATAGTTTTCCTACCTCGGATTTAAATGATATAAATGTAAACAAGTTATTGCGTTGGCAAGTAATTGAGCAAATTGAGTAATTGAGCAAATGCGTCAGCACTTTTGGCGCAGGTGGAGCCGCGAGTATCTCAACACCCTGCAGCAGAGGAACAAGTGGAAGACTTCCAAGGGTCAGCAGCTAATGACGGGGCAATTGGTCATAATAAAACAGCAAGCAACAGCACCACTGCAATGGCCCATCGGACGAGTCCAGGAGATACACACCGGATCCGACGGCATAGCGCGCTCGGCCACGGTCAAAACGAGCAAGGGCTCTTATGTTAGGCCACTCACTAAGTTGGCCATACTATTGGCGTAACCACCAAATTCTCAATTCCTCCCATTTCATTGTAGATTTACTTTATCGACTTAATCACGCAATTTCTTTTTTTGTTTTATCATTCTTAAATGTCATCTTATCTTTAAGTGTAACCCATTAATTCGTTCAATATATTTAGATTTAAGTACTGCATACTTAATCGTTAGTACAAATTATTTAGTCATTTATTTTAAGCTCGCACGAAATTAGATCCGATACAGCTTCTCAACTTGTGGATTGATCGCGCGTTGACATTCGTTTAAACATTATGTCCATCCAGCATAGTACGTTAAAGACGAACTTTTCAAGGGGGGCGGCGTTGTTAAGTAATCGTCATCAACGATGTATCTGTTGTGTATTCGAACCACATGATTTTCCGCGTTCCGCGGTCCTTTCGCGATGACCCAATGCGCTGCGACTAACGACCAACTAATCCCGTGCGCCTTCTTACCATCGCTTGGCCAATCCCGCGCGGTCTCGGCCTCCTCTCCGCTTGCGTGTATGTGCGGGATCAGTAGCGGTCTGTGTTCCGACGTTTGACGAGCACATTCTTCTCGACGGGTAAAATTAATGATTTCTTTTGTAAGATTTCCATATCAAACACGTTTTGTAAGTTCGGTAGTGGTGCTAGCGACAAAAGGTGCAATAAACTTATTAATTAAAATCAAAGACACGTTGTCTTGACCACGCCGTTTCCGAAGACCACGCCGGTGAACACGCGCGGAGGGCGATCCAGCCCACAGAATCCCTCCCGGACGACAAGCCCGCAGGAGAAGATTTAACAGGATGAAAGTGGTCTTTGGCTTTCGTTTTGGCCAAAATAACGCCCCAGTGATCCGGATTGGCCGGTCAAACATAGTCGTTCAGAACATAAAGTATTTGAACGTTATGGTCGATTGTCGTTGGCGGAATTTTCACTTCGAGTATGCGGCAGAAAAGGCGGAGAAGATTATGAGTGTTTTGGATCGTCTTATGCCCAACCTTAAAGGACCGAATGTGTTAGGTACAAGCTCGCGCACGAGCCTGGCCTCTTGATTTAGATGAGGAAGGAACAAATCATACTATTATATAAAACCCGACTGTTTGTCTGTCCGTCTGTCTGTTCGTCCGTCCGTCCGTCCGTCCGTCCGTTTGTCCGCGAACTACTCATTCGTTAGTGGATCGAATTTTTATCAAAAAAATATGAAACGGAGGTAGAATTTTCCGGGGAGTGCCATGACGTATATAGTTTTTCGTTACCGGTTTTCTGGAAACCAATTTTTTTAATTTCTTCAATTTTTCCTGAAATAATTGACCGAATCGCAAAGAATTACGTATGAAACAGGGGTAAAATTTTCTGGGAAATTCTATAAAATGTATAATTTTTTGTTACCGATTTTCTGGAAACCGGTTTTTTTAATTTTTTCAATTTTTCTTGAAATAATTGACCGAATTTCAAAGAATTACGTATGAAACAGGGGTAGAATTTTCTGGAAAATGCTATAAAGTGTATACTATAAAGTGTATAATTTTTTGTCACCAACTTTCTGGAAATAATTTTTTCAATTTTTCCTGAAATAATTGACCGAATTTCAAAGAATTACGTATGAAACAGGGGTAGAATTTTCTGGGGAGTGCTATAAAGTGTATACTATAAAGTATATAATTTTTTGTTACCGATTTTCTGGAAATAATTTTTTCAATTTTTCCTGAAATAATTGACCGATAGAATTTTCCGGGGAGTGCAATGATGTGGTTAATTTTTCGTTTTCGATCTTTTTGGAAACCGGTTCCGAATTTTTTTCAAATTTTACGAGAATTAATTGACCAAATCTCAAAGAATTGTATATGAAGTAAGGGTAGAATATATATATGTCCCAGAGAGTGCCATAAAGTGTACAATTTTTCGTTACCAATCTTTTTAAAAACCGGTTACAAAATGTTTCCAATTTTTCGGAAATTAATTGACCGAAAAGAATTGTATATGGAGTAGGGGTAGAATTTCCCGGGAATTGCCATAAATAAAGTGTATAATTTTTCGTTACCGATCTTTTTGGAACCCGGTATCAGAAATTTTTCAAATTTTTCGGGAATTAACCAGTCAATTCAATTCGTGACTGTCACGAGCGATTAAGACCGGTTTTTGGAAACCGGTTACAAAATTTTTCCAATTTCTCGGAAAATAACAAGTAGTTCGCGGTCAGACAGACAGACATACAGACGTCAGGTACTTATATATATAGATAGCGGTAGAAAGAACTAAAAAATGTAATAAAATTAGAAAAATTGCTAATAGCAACGTAGTTTACGATTTCTGTTTAAAAAATATACGTGATTGCTCCAATTTCCGCAAACTTTGAGATATCAAGCTGAATTTTTTTATGGATAATTTGTTAAATGAATAATTTTTATGGATAATTTTTTGTCACCGACTTTTAGAAACCGGTTTGGAAATTATTAAAATTTTAAGAAATAATAAGTATTAATTGACCAATTTTTTTTAAACCAGTGTTAAAATTTTTAAAATTTTTGGAGGATAAGTTTAATTTTTTATTAATAAATAATTTTTTATTAATGGATCGATTTTCTTGAAACCGGTGCCAAAATTTTTCTAATTTTTTGTTGATGATTTTGATGAAATTGGTACCAAAAGATTACTAATTTTATGGAGATGGCTACTATGAGATTGAAAATTGAATTTTATGGGGTTCTATTGGTGCTCTTAATTAATGAGTGAGTTTGGAGAGAGGGGAATAGATTTTGAGCCCGCGCGAAGCGCGGGCGAAAAATCTAGTGACACGATAATTTGTAGGTAGAGAGAAATTGTGTACCTCGGTTTAATTCGTGTTTCAAAGTACTTAATCGCAGTTTGATTGTCGCGTAATCAATATAAAAAATATAATTAGTCTTAAAGTAGTCAAACACAGAACAAATTGTTAGATATCAAAGAAAGGATCCTTCAAGTTATTCACACAAAACAATATAAATGAGTATCACTGCAAAGACAATTAACACAATAATAGAAGTAATGCATCAATCTATCGTTTCGATCATTAATAATCGTCATCGGCCTTATAACAGTCACTACGGAATTTTCACTCATTGAAAGAAAGGTTTCTGATTTCAGAAAAGTAAAGTATTAAGTGAAATAGAATAAATCGTATGAGTTTATTAATTTATAATAGTATTAGGCCTTCAGTCTTTGATTGACACATTAATTCGGTAAAGAGGACACAATATTCAATAATAATAAATCGCGGAATAATCAAGGTTAGAATACAAATAATATATCGAGAGATATCATCAAAACGCATGAAAACGGTTAACATATGTTATCGCAAGTAAAGTTATTGTAAACGAATCGTGAGTGCTACGCATGTACGCACCGTGATGTTATCAAATGAAGAATATAATTAAATATTTATTGAGAGACATTCTCAAAAAGCAAGCAAACGGTTAATATATATTATCGTAGATAATGGTATTACAAACGAGTCTTAAGTGCGAAGCACGTACGCATAAGAAAGGAATCAAGTGAATAGTGTCGTGTTTATCACGTAATATCAATCGCCAACAATTAGCAATTTACATTCTTTAATTGTTATTGAAATGGTTGCAATAAAAAAAAAAGACAAAAAATATGTGTTTAGACTGAGCTCAGTTTTAGTAATTGACTCGACATTAAAGGTGAGTGGCTCTTTGTAATAATTGAGGAAGTATCCCTCTCAACGCGCTCTCAAGATTTCTGCAAGCTGAGAATCGTGACTGTAAGAGGATTGAAGATCCCTTGTGTGACGTTAGACGAGCGTCTAACGTCCTTTCTCAAATAGAATAAAAGAGGTTATCTTATACTTGCAGCTCTCATCAAATATGATATTCAATTAATTATTAAAGGTCGCAATGACCAAGCCAAGAACAGATCTCTCGAATGTTCCTCAATGGCTTCTCTCCTCATGCCAGAAAGGCTGTCCAGAACGTTCCACAATGACTGCTCTCCTCGTGCCAGAAAGGCTTACCAGAACGTTCCACGATGGCTGCTGTTCTGCGACGACCGTCGTTTTCTCTCGTGAGCTGCTTATTTGATAAAACTTAGATGCGTTCGATATCACAACAATAAGCGGTTATCGATTTACTACCGACTCGCGTACAAAATCTCAAATACGAAAGACTCTCGTAACTACGTATCTCGAATCTTCTCGAAAGCAAGCGAAAACGAGTGTACGGTACGACGGCCGGAAGATAAATGCTCGCTCGCTGGGCTGCGCGCCCCCCTCCCGACATGCTCACGCACGCGCTGTGTAACACACCGCACGCCGCTTCGCCTGCCTGGGACGCAACGCGGTCGGCGTCTCGCGCGCGTAGTGATACATGGCCTACGCTGAACGCGCGGCCTGATCTACCGCAATACAAATGCCACAGATGGCCGCTCTTACACAATTTCTCTCTCTCTCTCTCTCTCTCTGTTTCCTTCAACTTTAAACAAAATGAAAAGAAAAGGCGATTGTATTATAATGTGGTCTTATCTGTGTTTCTTTACGGAGCCCCCGCTTGGGGCGAAGAACTTGCGGCGTCTTGTAAAACGCAACGGACGTATTGACGCATACAGCGCACTGCGGCGCATAGAGTCGGAGTATAGGACTGTGTTCTACGATGCGGCTTTGTTGGCGAGCGTACATCTGTTGATATTCTTGCGTTAAAATGTAGAAATACATTTGTTCGGATCCGGGATCTCAGGGATCGCAGCGAGTTGTCCCTGAATGCGATTAAGGAGGTTAGAGACGATAAGAGCGTTCAAACGATGCAGAGTTGGGCTGCGCGGCTTGAAGATGATCGTCTAGGACGTTATAGGCAATTTCACCTACCATAGACGTATAGTTGGACAGACTGTATGAAGGACTCACGTAACGAATGACGCAGTTGCTTACCGGACACGGCTGCTTTGGGACATACTTGCGGAGGATTAAGCGGGCCAACACGAATGTGTGCGAACATTGTCACCTGGATCTGGACTCTTCCGAACACACCATCCAAGAATGTCCGGCTTGGGTGGTTGAAAGGCAGGATCTCATTTTATTGGTGATTGGCGGTAATTTATCTGTCGTGGCGATTGCTCGAACCATCTCGAGATTAGAGGAAGCATGGAGGGCGTTCTCTAACTTCGCGGAGCGTGTCATGCGCACGAGGGAAGAGGAGGAGCGACAACAACAGGTTTTGGCGGCGGCTACTCCGATTGGGGACGAGGATCTTGGCGTATGAGTGCGCATCACTGTATCCTAGGTTGACTTACGAATCAGCCAGGATTGGGCAATTCCAAAGAATTGTCTAGAATTTCTTGGGCGCGCGCGTGTATTGGATCGTACGATTCGGGTACGCGGATGCAGCGGCCGGTCTGACGGAAAAGTCTCGGTATATTCTGAGAAGGCAGTCCTACAGGTCTATGCTTGCATAGCATGCCGGGCCTGCTGAAGGCGGTCGGTTCACTTTCGTCAGGCTTGGTCTTGGGTGCATTGGGCATCTTCTCGTTTCTTCGTAATCTCACGATTTTTAAGAGGGTGGCCGATGCAAGAGTGGGCTCCGCCGACATTGCAGCGGGAGCGTACTGCGACTTGCCCTGTCGGTGCATCCGTGGCGGAGCTTGCGGGGAACGTCATCCGCTGGCGTTTCTCAGGCGGTCGGCTGATTCATGTGGATCGGTTGACTAGCTGCGGATGTGCTGGCACGGGCGTACCGTTTGTTTTCTCGTGGTTCGAGCGGGGTTAATGTGGATTTGTGGGAAGGGCGTGGACGCGCACGGTTGCTGCAGATCCGGTGCAATGCGAAAGAGGCTCCCGGACCTGTGGCCTAGACCTTGGGTAATTGCACGGGGGTGTTTTTTAGCCGGTGCAAGCCCGGCATTGTACATAGCGGCATTGTACACCGCATTGTACATAGCGTTTCCGTCTCGAAATCCGCGTATTATCTTGCTGTATACCGTTTCGTCTCGAACGCGAATTCTATCTCTACCTATGTATTACACCGAAATTTTCACATTATAATAAACTGTTATTGTAAACTCTTTCTAAAAACCGAATCTTGTATCTTCCTCCACGCCTACTCCAAACCCTGGCCAGTCGCGAGCTAGATCCGCGCTTTGGAGTTTAAGTTATTTTAAGGTTCACGTTTAATAAAAGGCAATTATAAAGAACACATAAAGAAATAAAGCAAGAAAGGAAGGATGGTAGCTAGGAAAGTGTGGGGGTTAGGAGAAAGAATTTGTAGGGATGATTTTGTGTCAGAAGATGGATGGTTTTTAAGTATTTGGTACAAAGTCTAATGGCGTACGGGATGGAGATATGGGGTTGAGAAGAGAAAGTAGAGCTAGAGAAGGTAATGATAAATTATGTAAGATGGATATTTAGCTTAAATTTTTGTACACTGAGGTATGTAATTATGAGGGAATTAGGGATGGAAAAACTATGTGTTGGATGGAGAATTAGGGCAATGAGATTCGAGAAAAGAACAAGAAATGGGGCGGGAGGGAATATTGGGGCGGGAGCTAGTGTTGGTTAGAAGAAGAGGAAGGCGAATTGAAGGACAGGTACGGGATAGAAAGGGAGAGATATTATAATAAAAATGGATGGGAGTTAGAAGTAGTAGAGAGGATAAGAATGGAAAAAGAAAACTTGGAAAAAAAATTGATACAGAAGGAAAGAGAAAGACAGAAGCAATGGGAGGAGGATAAAATTGAGAAAACAAAATATAATAGGAGATATAAGGAAATTCAGGTGAAAGGTGGCGTGAAGTATTTGATAAAGATAGATAAGGAACGGATAGGGGATGATGTAAGGGCTCTGATAACATTAAAATGCGGAAATATGGAAGAAAAAAATAAGTACTGGTTAGGAGATAGAGAGAAAAATTGTATAATGTGCGGAGAAGGAAAAGATTGTATGGAATACTACGTGGAAAATTGTAAAAAGACAAGCAGATGGTTTGTACTTTGTAGCATTAGGTAGAGATGGAGGAGAGAGATGGAAAAGAATATAGAATAATGAATTGGATATAGATAAAGGGAGAATATTGAGGAAGGTGTGGAAAGAAAGGGAAAAGGAGGTGAAGAAGAGGAAGGAAGAAAAAGTTAATAGGAACAGGGAAAAGGAAGTAGAGGAGATATGTTGAGTAGGAGATAGACAATGTCGCATAAAAAGTACAAAAATACAGTAATAGCTAATAGCGTTTAGTCGTAAATAGATGTAAGGTGTGGATGATTGAGTGAGGTTAAGAAGGACGGAAAAAATGTAAACCAAGTACCTTCTTAGCTGTAAATGCTGAAGTAAATAAATTCTATATAGATACAATTTCAGTGTACTTTGACCTATCTTTATTGAGTTCGTTTTATAACTGTAAGAAGCTTAATGTTTTTTAATGAAATCGACTTTTAATATCCCGTCATATTCGATAGAGAAATCATCTTTGACCACATACATCATCGTGTGCGTGATTTTTCGTTCCTTTGAATCAATAGTGGCTCTAATCTTTTCAATTGTATGAGCTTTATATCCTGTTACTCTTATGATAGTCATTTACTTTTTTCTAATAATGTTTCGCCTTTTAAATACTTTACTTTAATTATTGATATGCCCGCTGCTATATCGAACAGCAAATTTATCTTTTCACGTTTTGCTTTTTGCATGGACAGAGTGATTAAGTCCAGCTCTGCATACATTTGCGGCTTATTCGTCATGTGTGAAACCTGATACTCGATAGCAGGTCGACGCTGCTTTGTTTTATCCTTGTCTTCCTCAATGCTACTCGGCGTGGAATTAAAATTCTTCTTTCTCTCTCTCTCTCTTGAACCATTAGTTTTTTAATTGTGATTTTTATTTTGTCCTTAAAAATTATTGTTTTTCTTTATACTTTTCGTGATTTAATCTTTCTTTATTTGGTCGTCCGTTTAATAGCCAACATTCCTCGCGTGTATGTCCTGCTTTCTTACAATATTTGCAGAATTTATCTACCGTATTCACGCGAAATGTCTTATTTTGGCAAGGGAAATCGGTTAACGTATTTGCTTGTGCGACATTCTCACCCGTGATGTCCGTATTGTCCGCATTTTTGGCATTGAATCATTGTTGTCATGTGGTTGCAGCGAGTGCGCATAAGTATTTTTAGAACGCGGCGGGTTCGCTCGGTCTGTTTTCTTTTTCTTTCACGCTCGCTCTTGCAATTACTTCTTGCAAGGTTACAAAGTACTGTGCTCGGATGAGTAACTTGATCTCGTCGCGTAATCCTAATTAGAAGTTCTGTAATGCCTGTTGTTGAATTGTTTCTAATATTGTTCGTTTGCTTTCTATCGTGTGATTTCGTCCATTTATCACGGAGTCATACAATTCCATGGCTCTTAATCCGAATGCTCTTGCGCTTTCTCCGGTTTTTTGCTTTAATGTATTAAACTGTTTGTTGTAAATGCGTCATGGTTCTTAGACTAAGATAACAAACTGAGAACTTGTAACTTTTTCTTTAATTGTACGAAATCTTGGATCTTTCGCGTTTGAAGATCTATCATTGCACTTTCTTTTAACTTGGTACATAGCACGGTTTTTAATAATGTTCCTTCTTTAATAGAATTGATATTTTTTATCGCGTATAACGCTATAAGAGAACGTGTTCAAAAATTCTTGTAATCTACTCAAGGTTCTGTCAAACTCAGGTATCATATCTCAGACCTCTTTTAAACGTAGATACCCAATAGCGCGTTCCGCCTGATTCCGGATATCGTACAATATTCGTACATGACATCGAACAGGAGGTTGCTATGCTCGTGCCTCGGTTGAAATTCGTGGCTATCGTCTGGCTGTAATCCTGCCTGTTCTGGCATTCGGTTACGATTATTCGCCGGAGTTCTCTGTTGAGATAATACTCCAAGACAGTTTATTTCTTCGTCTATTTCCTCGGATATCGGTATATCTCCGTTATTCGTTTCGCACTTGTTATTCGGTTGTGCTTCTGCCATTTCTATTAAATTAACGTTTTGTGTCGCCGAATAGTATTCTTGTTTTTAAGAAATTAAACGCGGACTAGCTCGTCGGATCAGGAGTTCGATAGGTAGGCCCAGAAACAGTAATCAGTATTTGATTCACACATACACACAGTTTATTTAATATTCGCAATAATAATTAATACTTGCAATAATACAATAAATAATATGCAGGGTTAATCCAGCGGTTTATATGGACGCATACGTGTAAGCGGACGCGAGATATTTATAACGGGTTATGCATACGGCGCGGTATTACAGTGATCTTTAAACGGAACGCGATATTTACAACGGGGTAATGCATATGGCGCGGTACTGCAGTGATCGTTAGACGGAAACGGAACGCGATGCTTACAGAAGCTTACACGGAGCGATATTACAGTATTTTATACGGAATCGCGGGCGCATACATATAAACGGAACGCGATATTTTATGACGGTTTATGCGGATGCATCCGGCGCGGTCTCACAGTGACCTTTTAAACGAAACGAAACGCGATATTTACAGCGGACTATGCAAAAGCATACGGCGCGGTATTACAGCGGTTTTTAAGGGGGAATCTACTTTAATGGGTCAAAAAAATCGATTTTTTTTTGCATAAATAAATAGTATAAGGTTTCAAGAATATATTCCCAAAGTATTATCGTCAAACTCGTAAAATTGACGAAACTACAGCTTTTTTTAGTGAGGCGCCCGGAGGGACGTACGCTATACTGGCTTCGCAGCGTTCTCGGTTCTATTATTGCGGGAACAAAATAATCCTATATACCCGCTAGACCTACAACTATTTTATTTGACCCTATAGTGTTTATATTTATGTGTTCGTGCTTCGAAATGTCGGCTTGTACGGACATAAAAGTAAAATCATGCCTCGCAAAAGTAAAAAGAACGGTTTTCGTCACTCAAGACCACGAAAAAGATTGTTTCAAGGAAATCAGTTTACTGCCGAAACGGAAACTGCATCGACGAGTAATGCGGCTAAAAAATTGAAGACTGCGGATGAGATGACATTATTATAAGTCAAACTCACGGCTATCGCATTATTGAATTTTTCACTGTTTTTAGTGCTTTGACTCAAATGCTAATTTGTAAAAATTGCAAGAAAAATGTAACTTTTGGTGAAATGGGAAGTCGCGGATTAGGATTCAAAATAGCTGTTACTTGCTCATGTGGTGTTCGGAAGATCGATTCAGGCCCTTTTATTAACAGTGCCTTCGAAATTAATAGAAGAATAATATTTGTCATGAGATTGTTGGGAGTCTGCAAAGAAGGCATAAATTTGTTCTGTGGTCTCATGGATATGTGCCAAAATTTCCATTATAAAGTATATTATGCCTCTGTAGAAAACATTTATACTGCATCCAAAAGTGTCTTCCATACATTGTGCCATAAAGCCGTCAAAGAAGAAATAGAAATAAACATGCAAAAAGGAAAGCCATCGCAAAATTTGATCGTTTCCGGTGATGGAACATGGAAAAAGCGTGGTTTTTCATCTTTATTTGGTGTAACAACGCTCATAGGACAAAACACTAGAAAGATAATTGATCTCGTCGTCAAAAGCAGCCATTGCCAATCCTGTATTTACTGGAAAAACAAAAAGGGCACTGTAGAATATTCCGAGTAGTTTGAAGATCACAAAGAAACGTGCTCCATCAACCATTCTGGATCTTCCGGAAAAATGGAAGTGGATTCAATGAAAGAGATGTTTTCCAGATCTGAAGAACAGTTTGGCGTGAGATACTGCAATTATATCGGCGATGGCGACTCTAAAACTTTTAGAGCCCTTATGGATTTACAACCCTACGGCGAGGATATAACATTGAAGAAACATGAATGTGTTGGGCACGTCGAAAAAAGAATGGGCACTCGCCTGAGAAATATAAAGAAAGCGGCAAAACTCGGAGGAAAAGGAAAGCTGACGGACACACTAATAAAAAAATTGACAAAATATTACGGATTAGCAATAAGAAGACATCCGGATTCGGTTGAAGAGATGAAAAAAGCCATCATGGCTACTTATTATCACTTATGCTCAACCGATGAAAAACCACAACACGAATACTGTCCAACGGGGTGTGAAAGTTGGTGCAAATGGCGAGTAGCAGAAGCGACTGGGAAACTAGCTGAATTTGAACACCCACCTGCTTTTCACAAGGATGTTCAAGAGCAATTGTTGTCGATTTATCAAGATTTGTCCAAGGATGATCTATTGGAAAGATGCTTAGGCGGATATACGCAGAATTCAAACGAAAGTTTCAATGCAAGTCTGTGGCGTCTGGCACCAAAACATCTTCACTGCGGCGCAAAAACAATTGAAATTTCTGCATATTTTGCTATTGCGATCTTCAATGAAGGGTACTACCCTATTTTAAAAATAATGGAAGCAATGGGCATTGTGATCGGACAACATACCAAGGGATTCGTCGATTCACAGAATGACAAACGACTGCGGAGAGCAGAAATTCGTACTTGGGAGAACACGAAAGAAGCTCGAACAGCCAACAGAATGCAGAAAACTGCCCAACAGGAGTTATACGAGGAAGAGGAAGGCATATTGTATGGGCCCGGAATAGCGGATTGAACATTATTTCATTGTAAGTATCGTGAAAACATCAAGAACTTCATTTCTATATTCAAGTACGACTCTTCTGACCCGCCATTTTAAATCCGCCATTTTGAATTTTAAAAATCTGATATCAGATTCGGATTCAGCGACCTCAAAAACCTTTATACTGAAATTTGCATGCATTTTTACGTGCTTTTTTGGCTGAGAGCAAAAAAATAAACTTTAAACGCGTTTTTCTCAAAACCACTTTTTCCAACTTTGCGTACAAGATAACTCAAAAAGTAATCACTCAAATAACTTTCGCCAAGCATGATTCGATTTCTTACAATTTTCTCCAGGGATTGAACCTACGTTTACATTTTATTATTTATTTATAACATTTTTATCAACAACAGAAGATCGATTTTTTGATAAAAAAAATGTCACTTTTCTTACGATTGCTGTAACTTCTTCAATTTTTCATATTTTTATTTGCAAATAGGTTCAATCCCTGCGTAATTGATTAAGCTTTAAAAAAAATTTTTATTTTTTGCTTTCAGATTACCCAGCTCGTTGCTACACTGTACGCAGCTAACCGTTGCGCTACCAACATTGCGCTACAAAATTGTCCGTCAATATAATAAAAATTAACGTAACTAAAAAAAAAATTTTTTTTTTCTTCTTTAAGAATGCCTTTCCATATTACAAAAAAAATTAATCCAATATCACTTATAGTTTCCTTGAAAAAAATTCCCAAAAAATCATCATTTTTCAGCCGGCTAAAGTAGATTCCCCCCTTAAGAACGCGAGCCGCGATTGTAAGACTGGAAATGAAGGAACGGTCGGTCAGGATAAAGCTGGCCGGCCGGTTGGTTCGGGAATTCCGGAGCTTGGTTAACAAGAGTGCTTTTCACAAGGCCGAGTGTCCTTGACCCCGTTTGGCCGTCGCAACCGAGAATTAAGACGTGATGGAGTTCGGGTGACTACCAAGACCTCTTGGACGAGGCACAGAGCACTGTACCCGTTGTCGTGTTGCTTTAGGAAATCGGGAAAGGTATTCTTCTCTCGGGATCAGCGGAGCTGATGCTGGTCTCGAACAGAAGTGAAGTTTTCTGCCGCGACACCAATATTTTATACCTCCCCGGAGCGATAGATACGGTGGGGGTAGTCGATCTTCGTGCGAGCCGCGCGCCGGTCGGAGCGATGCGAAATTACGTGCTCTCGCACTCGGTGAAGATCGGCTCGAAGAAGAAGGGATATCGGTGCCGCGAGCCGTTAATGCTCGCGCATACGACAATTACGACGAGATTAAAAAAAAAACGAGCGCACCGCACCATGTCCTCGGCCGACGGATGGTCGGTCGGGCGGCATCCAGCAGGTGTTAACCAGGAGACGATGCATTTTAGGAGTGCATCGTTACAACGTTAATGAGTACTCTCGTCGGTGTGAGAATCCACTGGTCGTGCGATCTGAGTTTTCTGATTGTACGTACGCATGCGAGGGGTGGAGTCCATTTTCCTCGAGGCAGTTATTATTTTCTATTAAACTCGCGTCTAAATCGTTGAATGAAAATTTGCGTTTGACTACAATGTTAGGACGTAATGCTGGTTTGGATTTACTTACGCTTGAATAGTACGCGTCTAAGTTTCTACGCACGGTATCGCGAGTATCACTTACGACTTCATCTAAAACCACGATTTGTTTAGTTCTGCAGGTCGAATGTTTTCACATTCCGACGGTAATTGCGCTATACATATAATTGCTTGTCGACTTACATTACGGTCACTAGTCGCATGTTGCTTGTCGGTGAGCCTCCGTGAGGTAGGTCTGCGCCTTCTCGAGTCCCTTACGCTGTCCCTCGTCGGCTGCTATTAGGTGTTCTGCTTTCGGTGAATCTGGCTGCCGTGTCTCCGCTGGGGATTGTTGCAACTGCCTTGCACAATTCCTTTTTTTTCAGCTGCTGGATGATCCTGTCTCCTTCGCCACCAAATCCCGACCATCACTTGTTATGCCTTTAAGGGCACTAGGGTCCTTTATTCCGCGGAGGAGTTCAGTATGATAATAGGACATTTTTTGATAATATAAGTCTTTAATAAATTCCACTTTTGGCTCCAGTCTTACAATCTTTATTTATTACGCGAGCGCCTGCCTATTACTGCCTCCAACTCCGTACTGCTCTCCTGGAGCTTCCTCTTCTCCTGTTTTATCGGGTCCTTTCTTCTATTGTCGGTCGGATGTGGATCAGGATTATTTCTGAATTGCACTCTCGCGCAACTCGTATGTTTATCTTGCTGACTCGTTGTTTATCTTTATTCTTAATTCTCGCGGTTACATTTATGGAATCGTTTCTTACACTACTAATATTATATATAAAACAATTATTTTGTTATTTTGTAATGCGTGCCGCAACACTATATAGGAAACACTACAGTCAGTACAATTAATTTTATATATAAGATTTATTTTAGGGCGGCAGTGTGGTCTAGTGGTAGAGCGCCAGACTCGTAATCTGAGGAACCAGGTTCGAGTCCACTAGAGCCATGAAGCATGGAATGTTTTTCCGATAGCTGCGCTTCTCCGTGCAAGATAGGCTCTTGTGCGGAGAAAACTGGGCTCCGTCTTTCGGAAAGAAACGTTAAACCGTTGGTCCAAAGAGTTAAAGTGAGAGGAGAAAGATAGTTTTGGTAGTAGATTGCGAACCCTGCGGGGATATGCAATAAATGACAAACTTTACAGGAATATAAGATTTGTTTCTTTGTTATTAATTAACTTGTCTTTGCCTTTCTTAATGAGGAGTATCTAGTTTTTTTTGGGATCTTATATAAAACATCAGACTCTGACGTGCGACGGACATCCTCATTAGGGCCTCTAATATATGGAATAGCTACACATTTTCGTGCATCAAAGTTTATTTTTTTACTTGCATTTTGTTTCTATTTTTAATTTGTACGAATTTTATATCTACGTAGATTTTTACTTGAAAAAGACTTAAACCAAGGGTTGAAACGTTGTGAATTGTTTCTTTCTATTGCCAATTAATCGAATAAATAAAATACTTTGGTTTATAATTACTGGCGGACAAATTTATTTTTTTTTACAAACTTATTGGTTGGCGCTCGCTTGTATATAATTGTAATATAGTGGTTTATCGCATGTATATAATATTGATATGGTTGTTGATTCGCGTATATTCATTGTATATTAGTCATTAAGCTCCTGAGCGTTAGAGTTACCGTCGGTAATTGCGATATCGTGAATTGGGACTCGCGCGAAGCGTTAGCGGACCGCGACAAGTGTCAATATTCGCGCGACTCACCCGACTCGTGCTGCCCGCCCGCGGGTGGCAGGCCCAATTATTGGGACACTAGTACTTGCTCGCGCCGTACTTCCAGGAGCGCGAGCCGGAGAGAGAGAGTGCCGGAGCAATTACTCCGGTAAGAATCGCCGACACGACAACACCGAGCTTCATGTTCACCAACGAGTACTCGTCGCGAGAACGTCGTGTGCCTGCTTGCTTGTCTTTGACTGTTGCTTGTGACACTCTTGCCTGCCTGACTGCTTGCTTGCGCTACCTTGCCTGCCTGCACTCCTCCCGCTAGCACGGAGGCTATCGTCAGCCGAGAGGACGAACCAGATCAACCGATCGAGCATCCCAAAAGGGCACCGGGCTGCGATACGGTGAGTCGCTTCGCATGATTAACTCGCTTTATTTGCCTAACTCGCACCTATCGAAATCGTGAGGGGATTGCCCTCTGGTCCTTTGAACCACCCTCGTACAGGCCAATCGCGAATCCGGGGAGCGATAAATACCCCCCCGAGCACTTAAATTTTTTAAACATTTTGTTAATAACTTTTTAATAAATAACAAACGACGGCTAAAACTTTTAGAAGGTTACTCAAGAGAGTGCTCTTTATAATATATGTCAAGGTCAAGATCGCAGAAGGTTGCTTGCCTAAACTAAATAATTACCAAACACCATTCTTTTTACTATTTTATCTTAAAAAATGCTTTTTTATAGGAGTTGCCAAAATTCGGTTTAAGGGTTTTTATTTTAACCCAAAATGAAGCTTTTTACAAAGTTTTATCGAAATTGGAGGTAGACCGTTTTCGGAACCTTATCTTTAGAGTTTTATATCTTTAACTTTAAATATCTCAGAAACTATAGGAAACCGCCACATAGTTGTTAAAGCAAAGTTACTCAGGCATGAACTCTTTATAACATATGTCAAGGTCAATGTCCGAGCTGTGTAAGTTTTTTTAAAGAATTACTGCAAGTAGCCAAGCTTATAAAAACACAATATAAAGACAAAAAACTAAAATTTTATGCTGACTGATTTGTTGATCCCTGATTGAGGATGATGATGCTGAACTGCCTTGAGCTAAGAAAGAAAAAATAATTTTTAACTATTCTTTTTCAATTTTTTTGCAAAAAGAATTGATTTTATTTTTTGCTAAAATTGCATAAAAGGTTACACCTCATCACCGATTTTATCGCCAGTTAAATATGTTGTAGGGGAGGTTTTTCTGATTGTGAGTAATTCTACGCAAGAAAAAAGTGGAGGACGGTATTAGTTTAAAAGATACAACAAATTGAAGTTTGACATTAAAGTTTGTATATGCTGTAATAATGTTATTTTTTCAGTACTAAAGGAATAATTTCCTGATATATGTGTAGACAGTACATGTGTGTTCGGGGGAGGGGCGGTAACCCCGCAAGCAGGGGTGGGTGGGGATGGATCTCGGTTCGTGTGAAAAGTCATGGATATTTTGTCAACGATCGAATTGATCGATTTTGCACAATTTGTTAGAAGATTTTACCATGCAATTACACCAATTTCTCAACCTCGTTAACGGTAACAATAAGTCGGTCAATTCGATTGCTGACAAAATACCCAGGATTTTTCACGCGAACCGACGTCTACTCTTACCCACCCCTGCTTGCGGGAAAGGGGCAGTAGCACATATTAGCAAATTACTTCTCTTAGAACTAATGTGATTTTATAATACCTAAAAAAAGTATTAAAATTGTGAAACTTCAATTTGCTATTTTTTTTAAACCAATGCCGTTCTCCATTTTTTTCTTGCGTGGAATTACTCTGAAAGACCCCCCTCCTACAACATATTTAAGTGGCGATAAAATTGGTGTAACCTTTAATACATATTTACCCATTTTTCATTACTTTTAAATAAAAATGTTCACAACCGTTAAATTTCCATGGTAAAAATACACATTAAGTTAGCCACCTTCGATGACTTTGACTTTGACATATATTATAGAAGTCACCCTCCTGAGTAACCTTCAGAAGGTCTTAGTCGTCACTCGTTGCTTATTTAAAAGTTATGAACAAAAAAGTTTGAGAAATTTACAAGTTTGTGTCAGTGCTAAGGAAGTAATTTGTTGATATATGTGCATAAACAGTACACATGTAGACAGAGATGGGTAGGGATGGACTTCGCTTTGCGTGGATGGTTCTCTGGACAGCATTGTACTTTCCAAGCAAAGGAAGATCCACCCCACCCCTCCTTGTAGAGCGAAACAAGGTATATCATTGTACGGTTCGAATTTTTAACTTTCTACGCGAACCGATGTCCATCTCCACCCACCCCCGTCTAAATGTATATTGTCTATATACACATATCAGCTTTACTTTAATTACTTCTTTTAGCACTGAAAAAAGTAACACATTACAGTATATACTGGCACAATTTTTTTCGGATAATGGCAGAAATGTATCCATTACATGACAATATTGTGTCTGATACAGCAATTACAGAAACAGAAGAAATGTATAATTTAATCTTTTTGTTATTTTTCAATAAAAAATTAAGGTCCACTTCCACCCACCCCCGCTTATAAGTGTACTGTCTATACACTGTGCTATCTTTGGATAGCATTGTACTTTCCACGCAAAGTGAGATCCACCTTACTCTACCTCATCCTTACTTATGGAGCGAAACGAAGTCTATCATTGTATGGTTTGATTTTCAACTTTCCACGTTAACCGAGGTCCACCTCTACCCACCTCTGCTTGTGGGGGAGGGGCGGTAGCCCCTCCCCCGCCTACATGTGTATATATTGTTTATGCACACAAATCAGCAAATTACTTTTCTTAGCACTGACACAAACTTATAAATTTCTCAAACTTTTTTGTTCATAACATTTAAATAAGCAACGAGTGATGGCTAAGATCTTCTGAAGGTCATTCAGGAGAGTGACTTTTGTATGTCAAAGTCATCGGACATGACTAACTTAATGTGTATTTTTACTTTCGTGTGACCAATCTTTAAATTTGAAAAAAAAAAAAAAATTTCAATGTAATGGAAATAAATAATTGGAATACTGGTATGCTAAAAAGACACCTACTTATCATAATCCACTAATGGAAATTAATAATTATTGAAAAAGTTTGATTTTGTTGTGTGTTATTAAAAAAGAAAAAGAATTATACTTATTATATTTTTTACCTTTAAAAAATATTTCTTTATTAACTTCGCGTAATGACTCTAAAAATCAGAAACGTAAATCAAGAATAAATTAATAATTTATAAACTTACCACATTCCACTTTTATTTTTATATTTTAATCTTATTTTTTATTAGTAAGTAACAAAATTATAATTATGAAAAAAAAGGTTAAAAATCCCTTTGAACTTTCCTCTAATCAACCTCGTTCGTCACATTGTCGTTTGACACACTGCCGCAAAATTGCGCAAAACTCACCGCAGTCTCGATCGCCAGTATCGACCATCAATTAAACACGCGGAAAAGTGTACACGCAACAGTACGCGCAATATATTCAACTTCAAAAATGCCCACTTTTCGGTCAAAATGGATTTTCGGTAAATATACCGAATAGAAGACCCACCTCCGATGACCTTGACCTTGACATATATTATAAAAGTCACCCTTCTGAATGACTTTCAGAGAATCTTAGCCGTCGCTCGTTGCTTATTTAAAAGTTATGAACAAAAAAGTTTGTGTCAGTGCTAAGAGAAGTAATTTGCTGATATATGTGTATAGACAGTACACATGTAGGCGGGGAAGGGACTACTGCCTCTCTCCCGCAGGCAGGGATTGGTAAGGGTGGACGTTGGTTCGCGTGAAAAATTGAAAACCTTAATCGTACAATGATAGATCTCGTTTCGCCTTATAAGCAGGGGTGGGGTGGAATGAATCTCACTTTGTGTGGAAAGTACAATGCTGTCCAGAAAACCATCTATGCAAAGCAAGGTGCACTTCATTCTTCCTCACCCCTGCTTACAGGGCAAAACAAGGTCTATCAATGTACAGTTTGAGTTTTCAACTTTTCACGCAAAGCGAGATCCACCCTTACCCACCCTGCCTACAGGAGAGGCAGCCCCTCTCCCGCCTAAACTTTTTTATTCATAACTTTTAAATAAGCAATGAACGACGATTAAGTTATAAGAAAAAGTTACTCAAGGTCATGTCTTTGACAACATATGTCAAGGTTAAAATCAACGGAGGTGGGTCCCCTATTCGATATATTTACCGGATTTTTTTTATTAGGGACTCATTGTAAAAGTAAATAATTAATGAATTCTTTTACCTTAACAACCATTGACTCCATCTAATTGGCTGTGCCCGTTGCATGTGTGTATATCCAGGCATAAGTACGTCTATATCTTGTTCCGCTTGAATTACGAGGACCTAATTTTTTTTAAATTAGCACATTAGTATTTAGCGTATTTTTGTAAATTAGTAGATTATTTTAAAATAATTGCAAAGCTGAATTATATTTAAAAAATTATTTCAATTTTTATTTTTAAAACAATTATGTAATTTATTTTTATAAGCAAAATGTAAATACTAAAAAATTTTATTTTAATAAAACAATTTTAGCAATTATAATGTTTCTACTATAATGTTTCAAATTATAGAAATGTTAAATTTTTAACATAAGTCATTTTTTACATAAATAATAAAAATAATAGTAAAATAAAATATTAGTATAAATTATTAAACATTTTGTAATGTTAGAATATCTTTCATTAGTATTGGATCACAAAAACGAAGTTATTTAGTCTATTATTATACTAAAAGATTTAGTTTTATACAGGGTGTCTCGAAGCATTCTTGAGGAGGTAGAAGGGATCGAGATAAACAAAAAAGGCCTCTATTATTTTGCGATATTCGCAATAGTTGAGTTATTAATTAATACGTCTGAGCGAATCGGCGTATAAGAAGTAGGCCGGATTTGGCATGTAAAATGGTGTGCAAATGCGGCGATTGGCGAGGGGCGTAATCACGTGTCGCACACTGCAAACCGTGGAAAGGGATAGCGGGCTACTGCCCGTGTTTATGTCACTACTCCCATGTCTCGCCCCATGCCAAGGTTCGCTCTCTCGCACCTTCTCGCTCTCTCACGCTCTCTCACGCTCTCACGTTTTTTCTCGCTCTCTTACGCTCTCTTTTGCTCTCTCACTCTCTTTCGACAATAAGAAAAATAAACGAATGTGATGCTATAAATAGTAAATTTACGAAAGGGAACGATCAAGAATCAATTATGAATTTACGCTAGTCTTTCGTCAATGTAAGATTCACGACTACGGTACGACACGATAAGAAATAAAATTAAATGAAAATTGTGGATGCTGATAATAAGATATTTATGAGAAAGAAATATAAAAAATTTATCGTATGAATTTACTTATAAGCTTTCGTTAATTTACTATTCACAATTACTATAGAAAACAGTGCAATTGTCTTTTATCGGGTTTTTTGTCTTTCGTCAGGGTTGCGATCAATGTTCATACAAGAATATTCGAAAACTCATATCAAGGAATGTAAAATCTTTAGTATAAAATAATAAGCGTTTCCCGTAAGATATCTGATGTCGATACATGACGTAACGATTACAACATGTAATCGTGTTCTGCTTGAGATGGTTTTACTCATATTTAATATATATATATATATATATATATATATATATATATATGTTACGGGAAATTTGATTATATCGGGAATTATGCATAATGGCCGGGCAATATGCATAATTCCCACTTCTTTTGGGATATTTGAATAATAAAAGCAAAAATGTTCAAATTAATCAAATTTCCCGGTCATTATACATATTTCACAATGTTAAATGATCATTTTGAAAAATCACCTTATTTGAGTTGATTTTCCCGGCAATCTTAAGCCCCTTGCACAATAGGCGATAGCGATGCAAAGTGCTACATGGATTTACAACTTTCCACGCGTGGAAAGTCCACGCATGTACTTTGAAGGCACACTATGTGTCTAGTTTAATAATAGTGGAGCCCCCCGCAGGGGGGTGGAACCTACTGCCTCCACGCATACACTTTTCACGCGAGACGAGTTGTCACATGGGTTTACAACTTTCCACGCGTGAAAAATGTATGCGTGGAGGCAGTAAGTTCTGCCCACCTGCGGGGGGCTCCAGTATTATTAAACTAGACACATAGTGTGCCTCAAAGTACATGCGCGGGCTTTCCACGCGTGGAAAGTTGTAAACCCATGTGGCACCTCGTTTCGCGTGGAAAGTATATACGTGGAGGCAGTAGGCAGGGCCGGTAAACTCCCATTGTTCTCGCGTTGCCAGTGTTTGTAGCGCCTCTACAAATCTTGCCCCACCTTTGAGGAACTAAAATTCAATATGGCTGTCGAACCGTTCGATTTAAATCCATAATAGCTGATTTTTTCATATTATAATTATTGCTATTTATAAAAATTATGACAGAAAAATGGCTAGGAAGCAAAAATTAAGCTACACTGCTATTGTTACAATTTAATTATTACAAGTTTTATTATAAATATTTCGAAATAGGAAAAATATATAAAATTATAAAATAGATATAGAATGTGTACATGTGTGTATGTGTTTATATGTATGTACGGTGTATATGTGTGTATATGTATGTGTGTGTGTATAAACATATTTTAATTTAGATGCGTATACCTGGATAAAGTACCTGCAAAAAAAAAACATAATTGTTTTAATAAATAACTCATTCTATTCCCTTATTTGCAAGTGTAAACATAATACTTTCCCTTCTTACCTTTCTTAACATATCTCATTGCCAATGATTTAGCTTGATTATACATATAATTTGGCTGGAATTCAGCTAATATTTTTTTATTTAATATTTTATTTAAAAAATTGCACCCCTGTTGGATAAATTTCATTGCAACCATATCCAACAACTCCTTCAAAGCAGACTTACAGTGCATTGTTAAATAATTTGTCTCCGTCGCCATGCTATTTAAAACTTGTTCTTTTAATTTGATATTGTGGCAAAAGTTTGGAAATTGCACTTCAGTTATATATATCGCTTGTTGTAATATATTTGTTATTTGTTCATTTTCTAATTTTTTTGCACAATCACTGCATATAGGTATCCATTTTTTACGCATAAAACTCAATATTTTGTGCACATTCACAAAAACATTTCTTGCTTCTACTATTGGTACAGCAGCTTCAACACAATCTATGTTGGTGTCATTATTTTCCATGCGTGCAATTTCTGCTGCGCGAAACATAGTCATTAATGCTAAGGAACTATCCGTTTCATTTTCTTCACAATTAGAAGAGACGGAATGCTTGGACGTAATATTAGCAGTAATTAGTGTTTTAAATGCCGTTCCAAATTGGTAAGGAGTTGGGTTGACATTCCTACGTCCTACGTCTTTTATTTGGCCGAAAAAATTTTCTAGTACGTCTTGATTTATATATTTTAAATTAAGATGTGTAAATCCACTTCTTTGGAGAACATCCCATAGACGTGCAGCACCTCGGATCGTCCACATCCAATTTTTTAAGCACTTTGGTGCATTTCTTCTTATTGGTTTTAGTGTTGTTTTTTCAACAAATTGCATATTATCCAACGTAAATAATGCCTTTTGCCAAAAACGTTTATGCGTGCTTTGTGGACTAATTATACTACTAAGGCCTTGTCCTTGTTTGCCATTAAAGGAATCGAATAATTTATCAAAGAATAATAGCGTTCTTGATGTAGCAGCGGCGCTTTCTGGCAACTGTATCGTGCCTTTTATAGTTTCAACAACACCTGCAATATAAATAAATAATGCGTAAAGTCAGAATATTTTTTTGCTTCTACAGTGCATGCAAATTAAAATTTTCCAGCATTTTTTTGATAAATGACCATTATTATTTACCTTGTTTATAAGATACGACTATAGCCATGTAATGAGCCACAGTATGGCTTAACACTTAGACAGCATATCTTACTCTCATCTTTGGAATCAAAGCTGGATAGATATGCTTATCCACTAATTTAGGCATCATCCGTTGTTGAATATCTGAATATTTGTTCAGTTTATCGATAGTATACAAACGTTCGATAGCATCTCATGTGGCGTATGGACATTTCAAATCTGTTGATACATTTTTGTTAAGCATTAAATGTTTAGTTAGTAAGTTATTCCGCACGCCTTTTTGCAAATGAACATAATCAAAGAGTGGTATAATTTTGTGATTTTTAAGAAAAATGGTGTTATCTTTTATATGTCCTTGTGGTTCTGAAAAAAATTTAATGCATGTTTAGTACTTATACAATACAGGTACACACATAAATACATATATCAATACATATGTAAATTACTCACCATTACCATGTAGTGCAGGTCGCGTTTGTTGTATCAATAAATTGATCGCTGCAATATTAGTTCCCCCTTGATCGCAAACGCTTGCAACTGGTTTGAAACCACACTTTATAAGTGCTAGCAACCATTTTTTGATGCATCTGGCTAATTGAATTGAATTTGTTGCACTATGACTGTATCCGTAGCCAATTGGCATGTGCTTTCCAGAGGCGAGACATCTTATATAAAAAACAATCGCATGATCTGCTATCTTTCTAGTTCGTTTTGTACCCCAATCTTCCAAGCCAATTATCTTATCATTTTTTGGATCATATTGGACAGCAGGTTGTATAGACATTTCGTCCCAAATAAGCACCACATATAAATCTTTAGGATCAATCTCTTTCTTAATTAAACATAAATATTGTAGAATACTTTTATTACACCCAGTATCAATAGGAATATTTCGTAATTGTTTCTTTAAAGTGACATGAGAAGGAAAGTGTAGATATTTAGAAAGAAAATTATATGATGTACGACATCTTTTAAAGAGACTTAAGCAAAACATTTTCTCTTCAAGAGTGTAACGTCTAGCCTGTTGAAAATAAAGACATAATATAACATAATAAACATATATAAGAAAATAATCGTAAGCCAATATTTATAGTCTGTTCTTATTTCAAGACCGTCTTAAAATTGTACTCAAGACGGTCTTATATATAAGAACCGATTATATAAATATCATCCATAGAATGCAATAATACAAAATATATGCATCAAAATTTTAATTTTATGTTTAATTTTATATATACAATTTTTAATAATTTTTAAATAAAATAAATACAATTGCAAACAATATTATCAAATAGCATGAAAAAAGAGAAAAAAGAAAGAAAAAGAAAGAAAAAATAACTAAAACAATAGAAAAAATATTGTTAATAAATTTGCAAACATGATTGAAGAATGATATAGATGAAGGATATACAATATTGATCAAGATATTAATGTACCTGAGGTGCCACTTTATCATGTCTTATTATTAGATCAAGTATTTGTTGTCGTATTAAAGAAGTTTTATCCTTTCTGCCTCTATGATCTGTAGTGCTAAGTATTATTCTGTTAGATGTACGTTTTTGTTTCATTTTCCGAATCTTTTGCTTTAATCGTCTTTGATCTTTTTGTAATTTTATTACTTTCTGATAAAACAATCGGGCTTGTGGATTTAATTTACTTTGTCTTGTAATTTTCAAAAGATTAGGTCTTCTTCTTGCAGATAAAGTATGTTTATTGTCTTTATTTAATTGCTTTTCTATTTCCTCTTGCTTTTGAGACAATACTTCTATTTCCTCTTGTTGTTGGTAATGCAACATTTCCATTCTCTCTTGAATTTCTTCTTGCTTTTGAAACAACATTTCCATTCTCTTTTCTCGCTCGTGATACAACATGTTCATTCTTTTTTTAATTTCTACTTGCTCTTGGGACATCATTTCCATTCTCTCTTCTTGCTCGTGATGCAACATTTCCATTCTCTGTTGAATTTTGTCTTGCTCTTGGGACACCATTTCTATTCTCTTTTCTTGCTCGTGATGCAACATTTCCATTCTCTCTTGAATTTTTTCTTGCTCTTTGGACAACATTTTCATTCTCTCTTCTTGCTCGTGATGCAACATTTCCATTTTATCTTGAATTTTTTCTTGCTCTTGGGACACTATTTCCATTCTCTCTTCGTGCTCGTGATGTAACATTTCCATTCTATCTTGAATTTTTTCTTGCTCTTGGGACACAATTTCCATTCTTTCTTCGTGCTCGTGATGTAACATTTCCATCCTCTCTTGAACTTCTTCTCGCTTTTGAGACAGCATTTCTATTCTCTCTTTTTGCTGTTGGTGCAATACTTTCATTTCCTGTTGTTGCTGATGGTACAACACTTCCATTCTCTCTTGTTGCTGATGCAGCACTTCCATTCTCTCTTGAATTTCTTCTCTATTTTGAGATATTGTCATTTCTGTCTGTTGCTGGAATACTTCTTCTTGCTGGAGTTGTGTACCCGCCTCTTCTGAGCATGCTAATTCCATGCATGGGACAGCAGTATTTAATAATCTTCGATATCTTGGACTGCAAGAGTAATCATTCTCACGAAAATGTTTATGACACACTCGTAACTGTTTTATAACGTCTTCATCTGTAATATTAAGCTTCAAAATCTGTAACCATCGTTTGCGGCGTTCTTTATTGGTAGGAATCCCATGTGACGGCACTATCTTGCCCGATTTGCATCCTTGTACACAGCACGATCTTGCCATATTTTTCTATTTCACACTACTTCTAATTACCTTTAGCAATGTTTAAAAAATATATTTAAACGTTCTACGTTTATGCAATGCACTACGACAGACCACGACAGACAATGTGAACTGAATGCGAACCACGTTGCTAAAAGTTCACGACAGCAGCCAACAGCAGCTGACCGCAGCTGACAACAATCGACAGCCATATTGAATTTTAGTTCTTCAAAGGTGGGGCAAGATTTGTAGAGGCGCTACAAACACTGGCAACGCGAGAACAATGGGAGTTTACCGGCCCTGGCAGTAGGTTTCGTCCTCCCCCTGCGGGGGGCTTCGCTATTATTTAAACTAGACACATAGTGTGCCTTCAAAGTACATGCGTGGACTTTCCACGCGTGGAAAGTTGTAAACCCATGTAGCACTTTGCATCGCTATCGCCTATTATGCAAGGGGCTTAAGATTGCCGGGAAAATCAACTCAAATAAGGTGATTTATCAAAATGACCATTTAGCATTGGGAAATATGCATAATGACCGGGAAATTTGATTAATTCTTCTCTATTAATCATTTTGACCGAACAAATTGGGAATTATGCATATTGCCCGGCCTTTATTCATAATTCCCAATTTATCATATTTCCCGTAACATATATATATATATATATATATATATATAAAATATATTGCTTTGAAAAATAATTGTTGCGCAACTACTTTTAAAAAATAAAACTCAAATGGTACGTATCTTTGTATTCCCATTCAATGTCTTCTCATTCCAACCCAAGCTTTAATTCTTTTTAACATAATTATAATATTACAAAGAATTATTTTAATCACAAAGAATTAAAGAGATAACGATACAAAATAAAAATATTTAATTAAAATAAAGTAAATAAATTTTTCTTGTAAAAAAACTTGGCGCTGCTTTTTTACTCCCGCTGCATATTTCCTTAAATTATGTTTTGCTTTCTTTTATTCAATCAAAAATTTTATACTTTATTAAATTCAATCAAAATTTCAAGGTCTAGCAGCGCCAAGTTTTTTACAAGAAAAATTTATTTATTTTTGTTAGAAAGTCAGATCTACGTGTGCTTGTGCCTTTAGGTCCTAGTTGCTATCGATATAGTTTAGTAACGCTAGACAGAGGACTAGTTCCTTTTTCGAGTTTACTTTCTAATAATGTACTGCTCTATGTCCTTCCTCCCTTTTTCCGATAGCTTCCGCGTGTCCACGCCAATTCTGTTCTAGCCAGTTCATTTTACTTTATATACATAACGCGGGCAGTGCCAAATAAATACTTTATACAAGTACTCTGCGATATTTTAGTTTCGCCCTATAACCAACTATTCCTAACAGGTTATGGGCCCAGAAGCGTTTCATTGACTGCGCGTGTTGATCAAAAGAAAACGACTTCTCAAAAATGGCGTCCGCGAGTGTTTTCTCGAACATTGAAAAATTAACGGAGAGTAACTACGAACTGTGGAAAGTACAAATGAAAAGTGTACTCGTGTATAACGATTTGTGGCAGTACGTTGACGGCACAGAGGTTAAGCCGCAAGAAAATGCACACGACTGGATAAGGAAGGACTCGAAGGCTCTAGCGCTAATTAATCTGAGCATTTCACACAGTCAGCTGAATTACGTAAAGAAGGCTGAGACCGCAAAAAGAGCCTGGGATTGTCTCAAGGGAATCTTCGAATCCAAAGGCCCAGTAAGAAAGGCCACATTATATAAGCAGTTGCTGAGGATGGAAAAGAAGCCGAATGTGACGATAACGCAACATGTGAATGATTTCACGACCAAGGCAGGGCAGCTGGAAGAGGCAGGCATTGAAATTCCAGACGAATTATTATCCATAATGCTGCTAAATTCTCTACCGGAAGAATACGAAAATTTCAGCGTAGCCATGGAATCACGTGACGACATACCAACGCTCGAAGTTCTCAAGGCAAAGCTCAAAGAAGAAGAAGCGAGACAGAACGACCGAGATGCGAAAACGACCGACGGTGATAAGAAGAGCGACGCATTGTTGGCAAGAGGGAGCACCAATCGTGGAAAGCAGTCGCGTGTGAACTCGCGTGTGAATCCGAAAGATGGCAACGCGAAAGTAAATACACAAAAATTCGACGGAAAATGTTATAACTGTGATAAATTCGGACACCGAAGTCGTGATTGCCGTGCAAAGCCAAAGCAAAATAAATCAAACAATACGGACAATGCTCTAACCGCGATCGCGTGTAATACAGAACTCACTACGAAATCGGGAGTGTGGTGCCTCGACAGCGGTGCGACCAGGCACATGTGTAATGACGAACAGAAATTCGAAACTATTAATAGAGACGACCAATCGAAAGCGTATACAGCAGGAGAACATTTCGTTAAGTCGGTCGGATCAGGTAATGTAAACTTACATTTAAGAGCAAATCGACGCGAGAATAATTCGGTAAAAATACAAGACGCGTTATACGTACCGGAGCTACGAAATAATTTATTATCGGTGCCGAGCATTACAGATAAAGGACATTCAGTAATATTTGAAAGAAATCGCGCGCTCATAAAACGGAAAGACGGTTCAACGATCCTGACAGCTACGAAACGGAATCAACTGTACGTCGTCGATGAGAAGATAGATCAAGCAATGTTGGCGAAAAATGAGCATGATAGAATAATAAGATGGCATCAAAGGTATGGACACGTAAACATCAATGATCTCAAGAAGATAAAAGCGGAAGGGATGGTGGATGGCATGAACTTTGTAACTAACCTAGATCAACTTAACTGTAAAGTATGCGCAAAATGTAAGGTACACACTCTGCCATTTAAAAGTTCCACATATCGCGATAAGGACGTGTTGGGATTAGTCCATTCGGATATATGCGGTCCGATAAATACCGAATCTCTTGGTGGTGCTAAATATTTTGTAACCTTTACAGACGATCGCACGCGTTATACCGAAACTGTGATGTTGCGTAAACGATCTGATGTTCTTGAAGCATTCAAAAACTACAAGCTGAAGGCCGAAAAGCAAACGGGTCAACAAATCAAGAAGTTACGAACGGACAACGGAAGGGAATATCTTTCGAACGAGTTCAAGAGTTTTCTGAAAAATGAAGGAATTACGCACCAGCTGAGCGTCGAATACACACCACAACAGAACGGAGTTGCGGAACGCAAGAACCGCACACTTGTTGAGATGGCGAGATGTATAATGTTACAAGGTAATCTCCCTCAATCACTATGGGCAGAAGCTGTCAATGCAGCAACGTATATTCGAAATAGATGTCCGACGAGGACATTGGATGGAAAAACGCCTTTTGAAGCATGGTCGAAACGCAAACCTTACGTTGGTTTCTTTAGAATTATTGGATCCAAAGTGATTGTACTGAATAAGGCGCAAAGAAGAGGAAAGTTTCAACCGAAAGGTGATGAATACGTCTTAGTCGGATATTCCGAAGAGTCTAAAGCATATCGACTTTGGAAACCCGGAACAAGAACCGTAATCAAGGCACGGGATGTAAGGTTCTTTGAGAAACAAGACTTAATCGACACATCAACGAAGGATCTTTTGGTTACGCCAGATGATACGGAAGCAAGTACGACTGATAATTCGAGTAACATTCTATTAAAACAATCAGATTCTCAAGATGAGGAATATCAAGAAGACGAAGAAGAGGACAGAGATTCAAACCCAGAAGAATCTACAACTGAAGTTAGGTTACAAGACACATCTAACGAAGATGGTGAAGTTCGTCGTGGAAGAGGACGTCCAAAATTACTGAAGACAGGTCAACCAGGTAGACCGAAGAAAATATATCAAACACAAAACACGAAGACTCCAGATCCTGAATCTGTTCCAGACGCATTAAGCCGTGATGACAATGAAGCATGACTGACCGCCATGGATAGTGAGTATAAAAGCTTAATAGAAAATAAGACTTGGATCTTGGTACCTAGGCCAAAGAATAAAAAAATCCTATCAAATCGTTGGGTATTTAAAACTAAATTTAACCAAAAAGGCGAAGTTGAAAAGTTTAAGGCCAGGTTGGTTGTACGAGGACATACACAGCGAGAAGGAGTGGACTACGAAGAAACATTCGCGCCGGTTTCGAGGTACGAAACCATCAGAACACTTCTTGCCGCATCTGTGGACGAGGAAATGCATGTCCATCAAATGGACGTTGTATCGGCTTATGTCCAGGGCGAGCTGTCAGACGAGGTGTATATGGAGCAACCCGAAATGTATGTACAAAAGGGCGAAGAATCGAAGGTCTGTAAGTTACTTAAACCTTTATATGGCTTAAAACAGTCGGGTCGAGAATGGTACAATACGTTTGATAAATATGTAACGAATAATGGAGGCAAACGTACAACGGCTGATCCATGCATGTATGTATTCGGTAAAGGAGATGATCGAGTCATTCTATTAAGTTACGTCGATGATATAATATTAGCTTCGAAGAAAATCAAAAGATTGGAGTTTGTGAAATCTAAATTGAAGTCAGCATTTAAAATGATGGATCTTGGACCGATACACGATATCCTCGGTATAAGTGTCGAACGACAAGGTTTAACCGGAAGTATTTATCTTTCTCAAAAGAAATATATTGAGGAACTGATAGCAAAATTTAATATGGAGGACGCAAAGACGGTATCGACGCCGATAGAGTCAAGCACAAGAATTACAAAGGAAATGAATCCGAGATCCAAAGAGGAACGAGAAGAAATGAAGAACCGACCATATAGGGAGCTAGTTGGCGGGCTGATTTATTTAGCAAACGCAACACGCCCAGATATAGCGTTTGCAGCTAGCACTTTGAGCCGATTTTGTACCGATCCAGGAGAACTACATTGGAGTTTGGCAAAGCGGGTATTGAGGTACCTGAAGGGAACGTCACACTATAGTATCAAGTACATTAAAGACCAAAACGCTCTCAAAGCCTATACTGATTCGGATTGGGCAGGAGATACTGATGACAGGAAGTCATGTACAGGAAATATCATCATACTAGCTAACGGTCCAGTTAGTTGGAAGTCGAAGAAACAGGCATCGGTGGCTCTTTCAACGATGGAGGCGGAGTATGCTGCGCTTGCCGAAATATCGCGTGAAGTAATATATGTAAAAAGACTCTTACCGTACATGGGTTTCGAGAAGTTTGTAAAAGACGCAATTAACGTATATTGTGATAATCAGAGTGCAATTGAGTTATCGAAAAATGCGGTATTTCATAAACGAAGCAAACATATAGATATTAGCTTTCATTTTACTAGAGAACTCGTAGAAAAGAAAGTGATAACGATTCAATATCTAAGAACAGAGTCAATGATTGCCGATATTTTAACCAAATCTTTATCGAAAGATAAACATTTCAAATGTATTTCTATGTTACAACTAGAATGAAAGTAGGAGATATGTAATTGCACAGCACACATCGATAGAGGGGGTGTTAGAAAGTCAGATCTACGTGTGCTTGTGCCTTTAGGTCCTAGTTACTATCGATATAGTTTAGTAACGCTAGACAGAGGACTAGTTCCTTTTTCGAGTTTACTTTCTAATAATGTACTGCTCTATGTCCTTCCTCCCTTTTTCCGATAACTTCCGCGTGTCCACGCCAATTCTGTTCTAGCCAGTTCATTTTACTTTATATACATAACGCGGGCAGTGTCAAATAAATACTTTATACAAGTACTCTGCGATATTTTAGTTTCGCCCTATAACCAACTATTCCTAACAATTTTATTTTGTATTGTTATCTCTTTAATTCTTTGTGATTAAAATGATTTGTTGTAATATTATAATTTTATTAAAAAGAATTAAAGCTTGAGTTGGAATAAAAAGACTCTTGAATGGGAATACAAAGATACGTACCACTTGAATTTTATTTTTTAAAAGTAGTTGCGCAACAATTATTTGTTAAAGCAATATATATATATATATATATATTTTGCAATTAACGCAATTTAAAGATTTCACATCTTTTTTTGAAATACATATCACTTGGGTTGAGTTAGGTAACGCAATTTTGTGAATTATTTTGTTAGGGAGAAATAAAGCTACTACCATTTAATACATATCACTTGGGTTGAGTTAGGTAACGCAATTTTGTGAATTATTTTGTTAGGTTATTATTTTACTTACCTCAACGAACTTCGTGATTCTTAATAAAAGTTTGTCGATGGATTTTCTAAGCCATAATTTGGTATCGGTTACAGTCTGATCATTGCGACTTCGACCAGTATGTAGTTTCTTCGCTACGTCACCAATTAATTCCTGTATATTTATGAAATAATTATAATGACATAATAATCTCTTATTAATGTATAAAGCAGGGAGCATTTCAAAATTAAAATATTAATTAAAGAATACAAATATCTTACAAAGATTTGATTTGTATAAAATTCTGTGTATAGAATACAGGATATTTATATAGAAAATAAATATCTTGTAAACATGTTGAAACTAGGATCAATGATCCCATTGTGTGTAAAACATAGAAGGACAACTGGTTAACAACAAACAAATTTATTTAAGATGTTTAAAAAGATCAGAGGAACTTTTCCTTTTACTTTATCATATATCTATACAGAGAAAAAAGATATGATGCATACAACCAAAGATATTTAGTTGCAAGCAATATAGCTGCATCGCCCTAGTTATCTTTGAATGATGATTATGTGTATGCTTGATATGAATTATTTACTTTGATCAACTATATCAATGCCCATACAGTATTGATTGTTACAGCAATGTTTCAAAAGCATTTCACCCTTACACATTTCATGTGAATTTTATTTGTTAACACTCTGAAACGGAAGCGGTGAAACGCGCAAAAAGAATCGCGAGAAAGATAATAGGTGTGATTTTAAACAGCACCAGCGTAAAAGGGTTAAAAAAATTAACTTTCCTGCTATTCGGCAACAATAATAAAATAGGGGGTATTCGCTATATATGCACAATGTTCCATTTTAAATGCCATAAGCAAATATCTCGAAAAATATGGAAGACATGGAAAAACGTTTTAGACAAAAGTTGTAGTATATCAAGAAGAATAAATAAGGATAAAACCATTTAAGAAAAAAGACATGTAGTTGCATATTGGAAAATACATAATTCTTTTGCAAAGCAACAATGTGTTTTCTTTACACCAATTGATTTATCTTATTATTCTGTATCTAAAAGTGTCAAGGTAGTTACAAAAAAATTAATAATTTACGAGATATTTTATACTTCATGTCAAAATGTACTCGAATAGAACATGAAATATCTCGAAAACTATTAATTTTGGTAAAACTTTACAATAACGAACCCAGCCCCGATGACCTTGACCTTGACATATGTCGTCAAGGTCACCCTCCTGAGTAACCTTTAGAAGGTTTTAGCTGTCGCTCGTTTTTTATTAAAAAGTTTGGAAGTTTTTTTATTAACAAAAAAAAAGTTTGAAAAATAGAGCAGTTATTTTGAGTAAAAATGACTAATATATATGTGGAAATAGCACATGTATGAACAAAGGAAAGTTTTGACGTAGAACTACGTCTTTCTCGGGGGGTATGGGGGTATAACTGCAACGTTTTCTTGCAACGTTTTCATGCAACGTTTTCTTTTTCTCGAAAAGTATTAAAGAAAAATATACTTTATTATATAGTTTTTGAAAGCTCTCGATGTAAGCTAAATGTTTTCGTGGTTAATTTTTCGATATGGGTTTGTTCTCGAAAAGTATTAAAGGAAAATATACTTTATTATATAGTTTTTGAAAGATTTCGATGTAAGCTAAATGTTTTTGCTCATCGTTGGTAATGTTCTCTTGATACTTCATCGATTTTTCGAAAGTTTTTTAATATTGGGAATTTTGGATAGTGCGACCTCTTTGTTGGTTGCTAAATGTTTTCGCTCTTCGTTGGTTATGTTCTATTCTAATAGACGTAGTTCTACGTGTTAATTGCGGCACAGTTGTTACTGTGCTTGTTAATTTTTTTTAAAGCAGTGAATGGAAATTTTAAAGCAGTGGAAGCCCACGCATGTACTTTGAAGGCACATTATGTGTCTAGTTTAACAATAGTACCCTACTGAAAAAAAATCACGTCACGAAATCACGTCATGAAATTACATCACAAAATCATGTAACGAAATTACGTAATTAATGACATAATTAATCACGTAACGGATTGTTCCAAATCGGTACGTGATTTTAAAAATCACGTAATTTAAAAA
>NW_020220010.1:59633-103453 GCF_003070985.1 Temnothorax curvispinosus | reverse complement strand
TAGAACTAAACTTGATAGAAAGATTCACAATTTCACATCGAGTACCGTGTATCTTAATAGGAAGAAGTTGGGCCGGGATCGAGCTTGCTTGGCTGGTTCCCTCGTTGTGCGCGAGGGAAATGGCGGGGGCTCTCCTGCCGGCGTTGGCCGATGGGCGGTGCCTCAGGGGTCGAGTGCGGCCTCCGGGGTCCTTCGGGGCTACCGATGGGGCGTCCTCGATACGGGTTCGACAAACCCGGGGATACCCGAGCAGGCTGGGCTCGATAGGCTTGGAAAGCCTAGAAGAGATGGAAAACTCCGAAATATAACCTATTTTTTGTCAATAATGATGGGTCCAAAAAAAAGGAAGATTGTACCGCCCCAGGGTGACCAGACACCCAGGGGCCGGCGGGAGGGGGTGTTGTCCCAGCCCCACCCTTGTCGTTACCGGCGATGGGCTACTCTGCGAGTCTGGCGCGAGCTCGCAGGACGAAATGGCGATTGTGGCCACATTGGTGAGTAAGGGAGAGCACGGGGGATCAGTGACGCCGCCTCTAACTAACCTTAGGGACAAGAGAGATCCTGATGAGGAGATATGGAGACAACAAGACTTGATGGACTGGGGTGAGTTTTTTGGTAAGATAAAGGCCTCCAGAATGCTCCCCGAGATAGATGGGTTACTGGGTGAAGGATCTTTCACTGAGGTGACATGGTCATACCATGAGCAGATAGCGGTAGAAGTAACTGCTCTTGCAGTCAGGGAGCTGGCAAAATGTATCACGGTTTTAATGACACAGTTACGAGCGCTACAAAAATCGGAGAAGCTGCGTTCATGGGAGTTACGCCTCCAGAAGCAGAAGATGGAGAAACTGGAGAGGATGCTGGCTATGGCCGATCGGCGAACCTCTCCCGCCGGTTAGAGCAGAAACGCAAAATGCCTTGACCCAAATCAGGGTGCATTCGCGCTTAAGGGGCAGGGTGTTGACGGCCTCCATGGGGGAGTTGCTGGGTGAGAGCGACTCTCCTATGGAGACCGAGGAGGAGCCCTCTCAAGTGGGAACGAGGGATGCGGCCATTCAGGTTGCAGTGCCCTCAACGGTGGCATGCGACGTCGCCACTCAGGCGACAGTGCGCAAGAAGGACAGGGGACAAGACGCCCCTGGTAAGGGCGAGTTTGGGGATCGGGGGCTCGACGCGGGAATTAGCTCCCGCGTCGATGCCCTCGACTATAAAGTGGACGTCCTGGTGAGGGAGATACGCTCTCTTACCAGGCAAAGTGGGAGCGCCCCTCCGGCCAGGGAAACTGGCGGAAGGGGTGTGTCCCAAGAGGGGAGAACGCCCAGGGTGCTACCTTCCCCAGTAGTGTGGGTGGATGCAACTGGGGGTAAGGAGAGAGGGGGCGCCGCAGTCTCTGCTTTTTTCCCTGCTGGGCGAGAGCCTGGTGGGGGCGGTGGCGGGGGGGGGCGGAACGCGCCGTTAAAAAGAAGAAGAGGGCTAAGGCTGCGGAGCCGGCTCCGCCCAAGACGGCGGCGGTGTCAATCACCGTCTCTGAGGGCGGGACGGTCTCGTACGCTAAGGTCCTCAGGACCGCGAGGGAGAGGGTCCCCCTCGCGGAACTAGGAATCAGCGACGTCGGCTGCCAGAGGGCTGTCACCGGGGGCCTCATAGTGGAGGTCTCTGGTGACAGCTCGGGGGAGAAAGCGGACCTCCTGGCGCAGAGCTGCTGCGCTGGCGAGGTCGGGGGTGCGGGTCGCCAGGCCCGTCAAATGCGCGGAGCTGCGCGCGACGGGTCTGGATGACTCTGTCACCCAAGAAGAAGTGGCGACCGCCATAGCCGCAGCTTGCGGATGCGCTGTGGGGGACGTGAAGATCGGAGAGATTCTCCGTCCCCCAAAAGGAATAGGAATGCCTTGGGCGCAGTGTCCGGTGGGTGCTGCGTCCGAAGCTTTAGAAAGGGGAATCCGGGTGGGCTGGAGCAGAGCCAAGTTGGAGTTGCCCCAGACCCGGCCGTTGAGGTATTTCCGGTGCCGGGAGGTAGGACATGTCTAGGCCCGGTGTACCTCTTCGGTGGACCGCAGCGGTCTTTGTTACCGCTGCGGCGTTAGCGGCCACCGAGCCGGCCGTTGCACTGCGGCGGCCCCGAGATGTCCGCTGTGCGCGGACTCGGGTTGCCCGCTGGGCATCGGCTGGGTGGGGGGGCTGGGTGTTTCCGCCCGGCGACGGAAAAGAGGAGGCAGGGGCGGATTCTGAGGAATAGGACCGCTTCTTCCGCCCCCGGGTCGGGAGCGGGAGGGGGATACGGGATGGCCTGGGAGCCCCGTCTTCCCAGTGGACAGTAAAGGGCGGCGGGTCGGGGGGAGCTCGGGCGGGGTCCCCAAGGGGTCCTCGCCACAAGCGCTTCTCCCGGTCCGCATGGAGGTGAGGCCGAGGCTCGGAGGCGGAGGGGGATGAGGGAAGGAAAACCCACAGCAGCGCAAGGCATGCCGCGGTTCCCTGCTCTTGGGTCCTGGTTCTACCTGCACTTCACGTAAGGACGCGAGGGGGGGGGGAGCCCGTCACTCCGGTAACGGTCACTCTTCCCCTCTCTCGCCCGGGGGCGGGTGTGCGGTCGGGAACTGCCGTGCACCCGTACGTTAAAGCAACCCCGGAGGGAGGGGTGGCGGATGGGGAGGTCGTCCCCAAGTTAGATAGCCGACCGGCCCTCCAGCCGTTGGGCTCGGCTGGGGGTTAGCTCCGGCGCAACCAGCTTAGAGCCCGGCGGTCGGGGGGCATGGACGGTCGATGGCGCGGGGGGGGGATGGCGAACGAAATGCGACGCGATACCCGTTGCCCCTTCACCGCAAGGTAAAACGCGTTGAGAGGGACGACCGAGGGGTTTTAGTCGGTGAAAGCCCGACATAACCACCCGCCCCACCCCGGGAGCGGAGGTATCCGTATGGATTTCTCCTCGTAAAAAAAGGTATATTAGGAACTACACGAATCATAAAACATTGAAGCTATGCGTGTAAAATATCTACGGTTATGACCAAACACTAAGGCACAATGGTTATACTTAATGTTAATAACATGTTAAACATAAATGTCAAGACATTGCTATTAAATTGTATTGTTTACAAACCTTTAAGATAATACATTGGAAAATTTCGACGAGTGGCGTAAACAAACTCTTTGTATACGCAACCATTCACGTGCGCTACGCAGCTGCAACTAACATAACATTTGACGATCATCAGTTACCAACATGAGGCAGTAACGTATATAGAAAAAAGATGTCGCGTTTAATAGCTTGGAGTCTCATATTGGCCACCTGTCTCATATTAGGCACCTTTACTCTACTGTTTGGCAAAAAGTCTCAATCGGCGCAGGCATCTAAATAATAAAATTTTTTCGGTATTTTTCATTATTTGTGTCATTTTTTCTTTTTTGTTTATTTACATTGGTTTTACTTTCTCTCCGCCAGTTTTCTATATTCTTTAATTTATTTTTACTTTCATAAGATATAACAAATGTGTTTCTTTCCTTTTATGACTCTTTTTTTAATGGAGTGGAGGTTTTAACATAACATGCGTTAAATTCTAATTCGGATGGAAGAGTGTTACTGCTCAATTTCGTACTTTTTTGAAGAAGCGATGGAGAAACAGTAAATGATATAGATGTTTCAGTTATCTTAATCTCATTATTAATCAGATATATTTTTTTCCTATTTTGTTTAATGAAAGTTGTTTTGTACTATCATTTACTGTAATTTGTACATCATTTTTCGTCGTTGTACTGACATGAGTGATGTTTTGTTACACATAATGTACGTTGAACTTTGTATCTTTTCTTCGATGAATACATATTTAACGGTAGAATCTGATTGTGGTCTAGTAATTTCAGGGTCTGAAATTATATTTTTAATTTTACTGTGTTCTGCGTATGCTAATAAAGAGTGAGAACAAGTGTCCATAGGCAAATGGCCCCATTTTTTTCGCATAAACTATAATCGTATTAAATCAAGTGTTTATTAATGATCCGAAGTACACATACACATAATTAACGAAGCGTCTTGCTCCGAGAATACCATTTGAAAAACTTGGTATTACTATTCTCAAATGCAAGAATACATTGGTATAAAAATGTATGCGCAGATGTTATGTCGCAACATACAATTAATTTTTTGGCTATACTACCTGTGCATCAACTGTCACGTAGCTATCTAAAGAGTGTCCTAATTTGTACATTTTTAATTGTTCCTTTAACCAGTACATGCAATAAAAAGGATCCATTCCTATTGGATGTATTGAACCAACCTGCTCTTCATATTTGGCAACACGTAAGTTAATAACTAGATTCGTACTTTCTAAACCAAGGCGTATGTCTACTTCCTACTACTTCGCTTTGCGTAAAACATGTTCATATGGTATAGTTGCCGTTATTTTATCACCAAATTTTATTAACAATTCTGCTTGTTTAGCTCACCAAACCGATGCAGGTTTATTAGCATTGACGAGGTAAGCAGCAACTTTCTGATGTAAGTATCCGGCCAGAAATCTTTTTCGTTTGTGGGTAACTTTTGTATCAAAGTCTGTTACCAAAAATTCAGGGTGGAGTTTCGAAAACGGCGCACCTTCGATTTTGATAAAATTTTGTGAAAAGCTTTGTTTTGAATTAAAATGAAAGCCCTTAAAAGGAATTTTGGCCACTCCTATGATAAAGCCATTTTTTAAGATAAAATAACAAAAAATATAGGAAGATCTTCCCACGCATACACTTTTCATCTAAACCGAGGTTTATGCCCACCCCCTTGGTTGCGGGGGGGGGGAGCGGTAGCCCCTTCTATTTTACAAAATGACTTTATCATAAAAGTCGCCAAAATTCCTTTTAAGGGCTTTCATTTTAACCCAAAACAAAGCTTTTCACAAAGTTTCATCAAAATCGGAGGTGCGCCGTTTTCGGAACTTTATCCAAAATTCAAAAACACAATCCCTATGTACAACAGGTTTCGAGAACAATTTACCATCTATTATAGCACCGCGCTCGTTACAATATCCTTTAATTTAGGTACACATAGCATTGTGTAGATAAACGTTTATAAACTCTGTCATTTTTAAACGTCATAACACACGGAATATTAATTTAAAAATAAATTTTTTTGCTATAATATGTGACCATACACGTCTTTTTAGCGTCACGTATTGTTTATCGCTGTAAACAAGGGATTCAGGTTTCCTTGCTTCCCATTTCTCAGTGGAACGGTAAATATTTACCCTTACAAACCCTCCTTCAATGACTTTCTTTTTCACATATATTGTAGAGACCTGAGTGACCTTCAGAAAGTTTTAGCCATTATTTATTAAGAAATTATGAACAAATATAATTGAAAAATATAACAGTTTGTGTCAATACTAAGGGAAGTAATTTGCTAATATGTGTGTATAGACAGTACACATGTAGGTGGGGGAGGAGCGGCAACCCCTCTCTTGTAGGCAGAGGTGGGTTGATATGGACCTCGATTCGCGTGGAAAGTTGAAAACCCGAAATTGTACAATGATAGACCTCGTTTTGCTCTATAAGCAGGGGTGGGGCGGGGTGGGGTGGATCTCACTTCGCGAGATGATTCTCTGGACAGATTGGATGGTTTTCTGGACAGCATTGTATTTTCCATGCAAAGCGAGATCCACCCCACCCCCACCTCACCCCTGCTTATAAGGCAAAACAAGGTCTATCACTGTACGGTTGGAGTTTTGAACTTTTCACGCGAACCAACTCTACTCCCACCCACCCTTGCTTATATGTGTACTGTTTATACATATATCAGCAAATTACTTCTTTTAACACTGACACAAACTTGTATATTTCTCAATCTTTTTTGTTTATAACTTTTAAATAAACAATGACCAACGATTAAGTTATAAGGAAAAATTACTGAGGGTCATGTCCTTGACAACATATGTCAAGATCAAGATCATTGGAGGTGTCACCTCTTATCTTCATTTTTATCTTTCTTTTATGCTAACTATTCTCTGCTTTAACAAAAAGACTTTTCAATATATTAACGATTCACTGGTTTAAATGACTTTCCTTTATTCATACATTACTATTTCTACATACATATCAGTCGTTTATGCCTTTTATAATATTTAAAATAACTGCTATATTTTTCCAACTTTTTTATTAATAATTTTTTAATAAAGAACGATCGAAGGCTAAAACCTTCTAAAGGTTACTCAGGAGGGTGTCCTCTGTAATATATGTGAAGGAGAAGGGGTGTTCATAAGGGTAAATATTTACCGTATTTCTTAAATATATTGCAATTAATTAATTAACTTTGTATCAGTAAAAAATTAAAATGTAAACTCACAAATCTTTTTTTCATGTCAAAAATTCTAAAAAAATTAAAGATTTTTTAAATCTGAGATCTTGTCAGTAGATTATGTTATTATCAACATACCGAAAGTCTTCGTTCGTTGGCACTGTGTATATCCTCATCTTCGTGATTTATAATAAATTTGCTATTGTCCCATTCGTCTTGTATCTAATTAAAGTTTCAAATTCTTTATTTTAATTATAATACATAGCTATTTAATATAATAATTATTCTTTGTTACATGGTAACAAAAAAAATGTTGTGTTAATCTGTAATACGATAAAATCAAATTTTTGGCAGTACAAATTAAAAAAAATAATACCTGTTTAAAAGCCACATTTATAAGTTGCATCTCTTCCTGTGAGAGATGATTGATCTTGCAAAGAGCACGCGCATAAGCTACGCTCCCCTGAAAATAATTACAGATAAACCTTATTAGCATCATTTATGAAATAATATCCTGTTCAGATATATTCCTGATTTATCTACATTTCTATTTATCATAAAATGTCAATTATATATTTTTATTGTAAGCAATATGATAATTGTTGTAACTATCGCTCAGAACGCTTTGGGATGTGGCGAGATGGGCAGGAAATGATCTCTTTTACTTCTTTAAACACTAAGTACTCTATTTATTCTATATGTAATGTATATCACACTTTGTATCGTAAACCGTAATCGACGTCTGAACACAACAGTGATCGTGGCTCTTATGAGCATCCATGATGCCCGCACGCACGCGAGGCGCTTCGAGCCGCGCCGCCAACCGGAAGCTGCCCTCTGGAAGGGCGGGAGCACATCGCTCGTACAAACCCTTCTCACAACAATAAGGATAATAAAGAATAATATTTTATGTGTGAGGAATGTATAAATAACACACAAATAAACTCTTACAAAAAACTTTTCTAAAAACAAATAAAAGACGTTAAGTAAAATATATTGCAAAAATGATAAATATAACCAAAACAGTAATTGAAAAATTTAATTAAACAAAGAATTAGAAATGAAAAGATTTTAACATTTGCTAACAATTAACTAGTATTAATTAATAGAGAAAGAAAAGCGGGTAAATATGCATACAAGGTCGAACCTTACTGATGACCTTGACCTTGACATATGTTGTCAAGGTCACCTTTCTGAGTGACCTTCAGAAGGTTTTAGCCGGCGGTCATTGTTCATTAAAAAGTTATAAACAAAAAAAGGTTAAAAAATATAGCAGTTAGTTTGAGTACTAATAGACATAAATAATTAATATTTATGTGGAAATAGTATATGTATGGACGAAGGAAAATTATTTAAAGCAGTGAATTGTTGATATATTAAAAGGAAAGTTATTTAAAGTAGAGAATAGAGAGTATGTACTTTTAAAGCGCGTCAACTAACCTATGTAGGTTAGTGACGCGCTTCAAACAGTTAAATACTTTTAAAACGCGTCACTAACCTATATAGGTTAGTTGACGCGCTTTAAACACTTAAAAATTTTTAAAGCGCGTCACTAATCTATACGTCGAAGGCGTGTCCTAAAATCAGTGAAGAGGCCCTCCCTCGCCTATTTGTGTACTGTTTATACACATGTGTATAATACATGTGTATATATAATACATGTATATAGTACATGTGTATAAACAGTACACAAATAGGCGGAGGAGGGGCGCAGGCGGAACCCCTTCCCCCATAATAAAACTAAACAAACTCTCAGCGTGATACCTAACTGCTTGAATCATCTGTGTGAATATTTGTGGCGATATATAATAAACGAGCTTGTAAAGCGTGCCACGAACTCATGTGACAACTCGTCTCGTGTGAAAAGTGTATGTGTGAACTATTTCGACGTATATATTAATCATTTATGTCTTCCAATATTTAAAATAGCTGCTATATTTTTCAACCTTTTTTGTTTATAACTTTTTAATAAACAATGACCACCGGCTAAAACCTTTTGAAGTCACTCAGAAGGGTGACTTTGACAACATATGTCAAGGTCAAGGTCATCGGTGAGATTCGACCTTTTATGCATATTTACCGAAAAGAGAAAAAGATAGAGTATATCAGTATAAAGATAGAATATACCAGTGTAAAGAGGAGAGATATCAGCACTAACATTATACAGGATGATTCAAAACATTTTTTACAAACTAAAGAAGCATGTTTACAAAATTCATAATTGAAGTAAAAATGTCCTATAAAACATATGTCCAATTCGGAACGATTATCCATTTACAATAATATTACAATTTTTTGGAACATTTTTTTATTAACCCTTTCAGTGCGAAGCGACCGGGACGCAAACAGCCCTCCAGTGGCCGAAGCGTCGATCTGCCGATATACGCGGTTCGGCCGAGAAAGCTAGGCACTTGACATTCAACGCGCCTTCAATTATTATATATAATAAAACTCAATAACAAAAACATTAAAAAAATTTATCAACAGAAACATTTCAAGTTAACATTTCAAGTTGCTCGGCAGTGAGCAGCATGTAGACAATGACTATAGTTACTGCTTGGCCGTAGCGAGCAGTATAATGGATGGCGACTATAGTCACTCTCTGTACCGAAAGGGTTAAGATAGAAAATACGAAAGAAAACATAAAAATCACATAAACTGTTCAAATTGACGTCTTTTGGCTGTATTAATATACAGCATTAATGCAGTGCATCTAAAATAGATTGAATAGTTCATCTCCGTTTCCAATTCAAAGTAATTATACATCAACAAACGTTATTCATCTTGCTGGCCACTGAAATTTCACTCTTAGATTTTTTTCTGTGAGGCTATATGAAAAGTTTAGTACACGCAAAAAAGATTAATACTGATCAAGTTGAATTAATACAGTGTCTCAGCAAACATTTTGGTTACGCCGTAAATCTTTCGTCATTTGTTGGGACAGATTTGATCAGTGTTCGATGTAAATCTGTCGACATGTTTGGCGACAGACCTGCTCTTTGTATGACGTAAATCTTTTGTCATTACAATGCTCTATCAAATAGTTTTATCTTGCCAACATATTGCTAACAAGTAAAGTCATTTTCAAATTAAAAAAATATACAAATGTCGGATCATCGCATCCAATAGATGGCATCCGATAGAATCTGTTTCTCGTAAGGAAAATACGATGAACAATGGTATAAGAACAATATATAAATCACGAAACTGCACAATTTGTATCAGTTGTATCGTAAAGTCCACTTTTATAATAAAGTGTGGCACACTTTTTGAATGTGATGATAACGTTATTATAACCTTATTTTAGTTTATAGTTTTTGAAAACTAATAATAATTAAATAAATACAAAGGTCTATATTCTCAACTCTCTTTTATTGATAAAAGCGTACTTTTATTTCTGAAGTGCTACAGTATATGTAACGTTTGAGGAATTGTTTGTTCCGTTTACTCTTCAATTTAATTGTTCAACTTGATAGCAACTTGCCGGCAAAATTGCGGACATTTTCTGGTCTACGTTTGATGCCAATCGACTGCCGCTTTGCAGTAAATAGATCTGTCCTGAGTTAGTTGTCAATCTGTTGTCATATTGCCATTGTCAGATTTGTTCTGGTGTTGTCGTCAATTTGACTGCGGAATATGATCTTCAGATTTGATTCACATTGGAGACCAACTAAGGACACAGTAGGCCCTGGCTTTGGCATTATCGTTCAAGTGGCATTTGTTTTCCTTTTATCAACATCCCACAACCACAATGTTTGCTAGGGGCAAGCCTGTGACACATTTGGCTTAATTGTGTTAAAATAAACTGTTATAATATTGTTGGCGAATTACGAATGTACTTTCGGCTGAATATTTTTCTCTGCAAATCAGTTGTAAGTGATACCTCCGATATTGCACACAGTGCAGAGATGGCAAACTGCATTAGTACATTTTGTTTGTTTTTTTATGCAGAAGCTTGAACTCTTAAGGCTTCTGGGCTCTTTCCGACATTTGGTGAGATTGTGACGTCAGAGGCGAGAATGACACGTAGAGAATTCGTGCGTGCCATTTCAAAATAAAAAGATATTTGCATAAAATAACACTTAAGATTACTTTAGCACACTTCGAAAATACTTCGAGGTTAGGTTAGGTCTATCTCTTTTCCTTGACAATTAAGGGGGGATTTTCTTTTTTTTTCGCTAAATTTATCGCTTTTTTCTAATTTTCTGGTGAAGAAACTATACAACGGATCAATGCGAAATTTGGCATGTGGATTTATTTATCTCTTATTTATTCACAAAAAAAATAAAAATTATTTTTTCCCAAAAATACGCCTTCCACCCCCCTCGACGCGCGATGATCCCCAGGGTTCGGTGTGCACGATTTGAATCTTCCCATTAATTCTGCAACAAAAACCCAAGAACATTTTACTTTACACACATGTAGCTATTGTTTGACGAAAAAAAAGCAATACGTTGAATATTTTTTTGTTTATAACAAAAAGATCGATCTATTTTCTTGGATCAATCGATATTTTGAGTTCAAAACATCACTGGATCTTCAATTTTTTTTCGCTTCGGCTAACGCCCGATCCAGTTGCTCGTAATTAAGTTCACGCTGGAGAGCTATAAGGAAACCACCCACGGCGCGAACTTCAGAACCTTCTCTCGATTCGAGACGTCTTTTTGACTTCACAGGCTATCAGTCGAGATCAAAGGCAGACACAGTTTTTACGGAACTAAATCAGAGCGAGTTTTTTGAGGGCCTTTGCTTAACGGGGTGAGCTCCGGGTTTTCGGCTCCAAATTTCACCAACACTCGGCAAGCTGCCGCGGAAGAAGAAGCAGAGTGGCTATCCCGGCCTCAGGCAACCGCCTGCTTCAAGGGTCCGACCTTTCCTCGAGCCAGTGAAGACTACACCGGAGACGCCTCAGCCACCTCTCATCGTCGTAAGAATGGAATCCTTCCGAGAGTGAAAGCTATAATTTCTCTTGATCTATCGGGCCTGCCGGAGCCACGTTCGTGGAGGCAACGCCTGTCGGAGTTAGACTCGCAGAGGAAATGTCAGCAGACACAAACGGACTTCTTGCCTTACGTACCGGTGGTGTTTGATCCGCCGAGTCCACCTAGCCCAAGCGAATATACAGGACACCGGGCGAGGGCTTGATTCCGAAACGGTATACTCGGATCAGCAGCCGAAGACGCTCTTTATTAAATGAGCTGTTTGGAGACTAACTCCCTGTATCGCGTATCCGGGAGATAATAAACTTCTCCGTACGCATAGCACACGTGCTTCGCACGTTGCCCCGCATCTCGCGGGGCCCTAAACGAAACCAAAAACCATTCACAGGTTTTCTCTTCGGACGTCACTAAATTCACGTACAATATATTAATTGTGGGGCCGAGATACGTAAGTATTCCTAACATTTAGGGGAGACCGGGGTTAAAACTTCTACGGAGTAAATCCGTCTAATCAAATATCTCGGAACCTGTATATTGTGCGAACTCGCTATTAACATTGTAAACGTTGCTTACCCATGTGACCAACAGAGTTTCGGCAGGTTACCTGCCGTGTTATGATTTTTACGAGGGCAAACGTGTTTTCGTGGTGAAAAGTGAAATTTTCTGCGCGTGGAAATTTTGTAATAGCTGCAATAATATTTGCTCTCCAAATCTCGAGGTACGTGATTATAAATGCATGCTAATTATAAAAAGATTAAATGCATGCTGAACACGAATCCAGTGTAGATGTTTAATATTTCATGGGCGATCAAACCTGAAACTGATTTATCCCGGGGGATAGACGGTTTAACCCCGGGATTTTTGAAATTTCAATTTTTCCACTGTTTTTGTTTTTGTTCTATACCGGTTAAACAAAGCGACGTAGACAAAAATTTTCTATATAAATTTTGTAGCTAAAGGTTCACTCTTTACAGTGGTAAATCACATTTAACCCTTAAATAGCACACATCCGCGATCGAACGTTATCTGCACACGGGGTGTTGTACACCCCACACACTTTGAACGTTGGGTACGGCAAAATGGAGGCTCCAATAGGCTTGAAAAAAATCAAGTACATACATTAAACACTGGAAAATGCCTGGAAAATGCCACTGGAAATACCCATTAGCCTAAACTATGAAATTTTTAGTTTTAAAGCTTTAAAAAAATTCTTGAAATAAATTTATAAAAATCATATCTCAGTTAAAAATAAATATTTTTTGATAAAAATTTAACACGATGTTCTTGAGATAAGTACTTTACGAAAAAAATTATGATTGTAATAAGTATTTAAAAAAAAGTATTTATTTTCATGATCGCTTGTGCCCTTTTTTTCTGAATTGAAATCTTGATGTTTATAAGAAAACTCATTTTTATTTTATGTTTAAGTTAAGGGATAATCAATTTTACTGTAAGATGCCTAAACTTGACGAAATTTGTTTTGGGATGTTTGACACCCCGCGTGCTAATTAATGGTTAACTACAATTATTTATTTTGTTGTTAAAAATCGGTACCGAAAAAAAACAGACGGTTTAGCCCCGGTCTTCCCTACATGTTTATTAACTGCCGCAAAAGGGAAAGGAATAGATCAAAGTATTTTTAAAGTGTGCTGAAGTGATATGCTGTGTTATTTTATACAAATATTTTTTTATTTGGAAATGGCGCGCATGAATTCTCAATGTCCCATACAGCCCAAAATGTTCTCAATAGTATATTGTGCACCAAGGGGCGAAAGTAGCGTTTTTCAGACGAGTGTGAAGTTTGCCGCTCGAGCCAAAGGCGAGGGCGGCAAATCACACGAATCTGAAAAAGCTTTCGCCCCGAGGTGCACACGATATTTTTCACAATATCTTTACGCAAAGTTCGACCTTCATGCCTAGAGAGAGGCGAGAGTGGCCATTTCACGCCAGGACGGCATAGCGGGCGGAAAGTGGTTACTTTCATCTCGCTAATGCCGTCCTGGCGTGAAATTGGTCACTTTCGTCCCTCTCTACAGGCATGGAAAATCGAACTTTTCGTGGAGGTGTTGTGAAAAAAATATTTCTTAACATTTCTATAAAAATATTGCAACAAACATTTTAAAATAATTTCAGGAATATTTTAAAATGGTTTACAAAAACCTTTTGTTGTAACATTTTTAAGAATATTTTAAAAATGTTTTAAAAATATTTATAAAAATGTTCTTTTTTATCACCCAGACAATATTTTCTTAAATATTTGAAATATATTTTTGAAATATTAATTTTTAAATCTACATATTTATTGTTTTATAATTTTGTTCCAAAATACTTATAAAAAGATATTTTCAATTTATTATATACATATATAATTATTGGTTTTACAATCCTTTCTTAAGTATTTTGGAAATGTTACAAAATATTAATAATTAAGAAAAATGCATGGTAGCGTATCTTTTCATGCTAGTTTGCAATGACGTCGCTAGGCAGCGCATAATGGTAAGACTAACTCGTAAGTTTTCAGATGGGTGCTAATATAAGGGAGAGATCCCAGTTGTGTGCAGAATAAATCAGACACAGCAGGTTGAATCAATCGGACACAGTAGAAAACGGACACACAGCGGTTACAATCGGACAAAGTAGGAAACGGACGCACCCTCTCGTGGTGGACCACCTTGGCGTGGTGAGAGGGCTCCCCGTTCAGATCCGATGGGCTATGTCCGGTGGCCTCTGCTTCGCAGAGACCGCCATGGTGGCTCATCGGTGAGGTGCGGGGTTTAAGAGTCCACCCTTCCTGCCGCCAGTCTACGGACTGGAGTGGCGGGAAGATCGGAGGCCCGGCGACTCCCTAGGAGCTGGTCTTCGGATCAATCCCAATCGCCGGTAGGGGAAGGCGACCCCGACTTCAAACGCCCGGTCGGCCGGGACCGATAGGAAGGAGTTTCTACTTCTCCCGTCGGCCGAGTGGGGGAAAAAGCACCTTTTGTGGACAAAATTCGACCGACGATCGAATTCTTGACGGATTTTAAAGTTTTTTTTTTTAATTTGTTGGTAATTGAACAGGCTATAAGTATGTTGTGCGTAAATTTTGATTACGGTCCAAATTAAAGATGGCGGAACCAATAAAGTGGGCATAAAATATGAAAACTGCGCGATTACAATTAAATTCGTAACAAAACGTGCAAGTATCTACGTAATAATGTTATTATGTGTTTGTATAGTCGATAATTACAAATCTGTAGGTTGAATAAAAAAAATGGCGAATCCAAAATTACAAATAGTCAGATTTTCATAAAAATTGGTTTTAATGGGTTTTTGGAGTCGCTGATTATGAATTTGTGATCAAAATGAGCTCTGTAAAGAGTCTTTTAAGGTTACTGATTTCATATATCTGGAAAGTATGGACCAGAAAGTATGGATCTTTTTTCTACAAGGACTGACTGACTGACTTTTGTTATATTACTTCATGTAAATGCTATATAAGTGCATTATATCATGAAGCAATAAGTAAGCCCCTTTACCAACGGCAACGTCAAGGTATCAGTCATGAAAAGGGTTTGGAGTTATATATATATTTTTTTGGTTTTTAATATTTTTTAGAATTTTTTTTACATTTTATATTTTTTATTTTATAATAACAAACAAAAATTAATTTACATTTGTACATAATTTTTTACATTTTGGTGAGTTATATAGTATATTTGAATAAGGAATGGAAAAAAAAACACTTTTTATCGTTCTTTATAATCGATCAATAGTGATTTTGACCGTAATCAATGCATTGATTAGTAGTATAAGAATAAAACAAGATAAAAAAAGTACAGAATTATCTGAAGGAGCAAAATCACTATTGATCGATTATAAATCAATGCATTGATTAGTAGTATAAGAATAAAACGAGATAAAAAAAGTACAGAATTATCTGAAGGAGCAAAATCACTATTGTTCGATTATAAAGAACGATAAAAAGTGGTTTTTTTTCCATTCCTTATTCAAATATACTATATAACTCACCAAAATGTAAAAAATTATGTACAAATGTAAATTAATTTTTGTTTGTTATTATAAAATAAAAAATATAAAATGTAAAAAAAATTCTAAAAAATATTAAAAACCAAAAAAATATATATATAACCCCAAACTCTTTTCATGACTGATACCTTGACGTTGCCGTTGGTAAAGGGGCTTACTTATTGCTTCATGATATAATGCACTTATATAGCATTTACATGAAGTAATATAACAAAAGTCAGTCAGTCAGTCCTTGTAGAAAAAAGATCCATACTTTCTGGTCCATACTTTCCAGATATATGAAATCAGTAACCTTAAAAGACTCTTTACAGAGCTCATTTTGATCACATATTCATAATCAGCGACTCCAAAAACCCATTAAAACCAATTTTTATGATAATCTGACTATTTGTAATTTTCCGCCATTTTGGATTCGCCATTTTTTTTATTCAACCTACAGATTTGTAATTATCGACTATACAAACACATAATAACATTATTACGTAGATACTTGCACGTTTTGTTACGAATTCAATTGTAATCGCGCAGTTTTCATATTTTATGCCCACTTTATTGGTTCTGCCATCTTTAATTTGGACCGTAATCAAAAATTACGCACAACATACTTATAGCCTGTTCAATTACCAACAAATTAAAAAAAAAAACTTTAAAATCCGTCAAGAATTCGATCGTCGGTCGAATTTTGTCCACAAAAGGTGCTTTTTCCCCCACTGCGGCCTAGAGGAAGGACACCTCGATAAAAAACCGTAGGGTGAACCCAAATCGCTCGACCATTGCACGCCGGTGCTCCGGTGGGTCGGGGGATTTGGATCCGTCACGGGGGGAAGGCTCCCTCTTGTCCATTGCACGCTGGTGCTCCGGCAGGGCACGGGGGGTATGCCTTTGGGAAATCTGGGGCTTAGGGAGGGTTGTACTCCCCGTTCCCGAGGCGGGCAGGGATGCCGTCTCGCTGAGGGGACGGGAACGGCCACCTCAATGTTTCCCTGATGCCGGTGCTCCGGTGGGAAACGAGGTGGTCAACCCTCTTTCGGGGTGCCCCGGTACGTGGTGCCGGGGCAACCGAAGAAGAGGCCCACATCGGCGGCTTCCACACCAGGGTCGTGGACTCACGGTGCCGCCGGCGCGGAGGGTCGTCTCGGGCCGCTCGAAAGTACTTCGAGGTCGGGGCCGGGGCAACCTGGGTGGGAGACCCGTCGGGCCGCTCGGACGTATTCCGAGGTCGGGGCCGGCGGGTCTAGCCGCCGGACGCAAGGGCCAGCGACGAGTTTAGTTAGCTCATCGGTCGGTGATCGCTACAACTGGGGGGGTCCCTGTGCCCTGCCCTTTCGCGGGCGGTGGCGGGCCGGGATCGAGTTCTCTCGGCCGATTGGGGGGGGGGCCGGGATCGAGTCCGCTCGGCCGGCTCCTTCTCCCGTTTGTCGGGCGCGGGAGGTGTATGGTGGGGGCTCCCCCTACCATAAGCCGACCAATGAGCAGGCGAGGTCGTCGGTGCGAAGGCCACCTCGGCCGGCGACTCGTGACTTCAGGCTGGTCGCTACGGCGGGCAAAGTCATGGGTGGGTTGCGACACCCTTGGCCCCATCCGTCCGTGGGGCCCCTCGCTTGGCAGCACCCGCTGCGGTGCCCCGGGTGTCGGAGCCCGGGGACCCCTGAAAGCCCACGGTGCGTCGGCTCCTTGATGGGCCCCGCCCGTGGATGTGTAAGGGGCTGGAGGCCAGTACCCCTGTTGAAAATTCCGGGGGCCCGAGCCATAGCCACCTCCCCTGAGGGAACTCGGGGGCGCCGGTTGGTCGGATAGCTTTCCGGTCGGCCGGCGAGGGCACGCCCTGGGTGGTGGAGCTGCAGCGGGGAGTGGGATTAAAACAAAAATAAGCGAAACTTTAAACCCAAACCCCACGACGAGCTTAGGGAGTGAAAGTGGCAACAATTGGGGGCCGGACACAGGCCGGGACAGAAATAGAGAGTGTGGGAGAGACAGTGGTGGGAAACAGCGCCCTCAACATTCAGGGCGAAATACGCCCGGAGGCAGCACACAACACACCTGCTGCAACAGAGGACGCTGACGTCGACATGACTGAGCAAATCCCTCCTAGTCCGTGGACTATCGGAGCGGGGGCGAAGCCAGTGAACAGGAGCCGGAGTATCGAGAGGAATGAGGAAAAGGAACGTACTTCTTCCTCTCAACGAAAGAAATCAAAAGACCGAACTAGGTCCAGAGCGGGAATTAGGGACAGCTGGACTGATAAATTCCCTGACAGAAAATTCTGGGCCAAAAAGATCCAGACACAGGAGGAATCCAACGCGGACGAGAATGGTAGCGTAGAATATGTCTCGTCGGAGGAACCGATACCAACCTTTGATGAGATCAAGCCCCTAAGTGGCACAGGTTCGGGAAGAGTGGGCAGATCAGTTACGACGGGAGCGCGTCGAATATGGCTTAACCGCTCGCTAGAAAAGCAGAAAAAATAGGCGGAACAGGACATTGAGGACGTCCAGAATCCGGGGTTCCCGCGGTTCTAACTAGGAAGAGAAAAGAAAGGGAACGGGATGCGTTGAAGGAACTGTGTACGATTCCCACCGTGGAGATGCTTAACATAATAATAGAAAAGCTACAGTGCATCGACAAGGTGATAGGTAAGTGCTCCAATGTAAACGGAAGCATGAAGGGCGTACTGAATGGTGCAGCGATATACTGAATGGTGAGAGCGAGGAGTCGGATTTTGATATGGCTGAAGAGGAGGACGAAGGTAAGAGGGATGAAGTCCTGCAAGAGATTAGGAGGGATGGCGTGCCGGAGGCACGGAGACCACCAATCATGGGGGTCTCAAAGGTGATCGACAAGGCGACACAAGCCGGCGGTTGAATCACGATCGACGAAGATATGGATACCGACCGCATGGGCGTTGACAACACTGTTGCCAATGTTAGAAAAACGGTCAGCAAGAAAGAAGAACTGGAAGAAAGGGAAAAACTCTCTTAAGGTAGCCAAAATACCTCGTCATCTAATTTGTGACGCGCATGAATGGATTAACGAGATTCCCACTGTCCCCATCTACTATCTAGCAAAACCACTGCCAAGGGAACGGGCTTGGAAAAATTAGCGGGGAAAGAAGACCCTGTTGAGCTTGACTCTAGTCTGGCACATATATCCCTATATGAATCCCTCTCTCAAAAAATTACGGAATTGATAGGCGAGATAAAATCACAGGTATTCCGCCGCCGCCAAAAAACACCTGACAGGAAGGGTTGGAGGATCTGCCGCTCTTCCGAAGAAGGAGCAGAAGAAGGGAAAAGAAACGGAGGGAAAAACCGCAACTACAATTAGAACGCTGGCCGCCGATGCCAAAAACCAACCAGCCAAGGCATCAATCGATAAAGTAAGGGACAGTGGAAAAGTTGGCAAATCAGCAACAACCTGCGCTGCCACGGTTGTCTCTTCACCCCCCAAAACAGCAGAAGACCAAATGCTTTGGACAACCGTTGTAAAGAGGGGTGGAAAAGGAGGAGGAGCTAAACCAGCCGCTAAGCCAAGCTCTGCAGAGGCTGGCAAAACGCAACAGAAGAAAAATGCTGCCGCCAAGGGGACCAAGGGCAAACCCCCCCAGCTAAAGCGACGTCCCCTAACGAAAAGAGGGTCAAGAAACCTAGGGCTCCACGCACCTTGGCGGTGATCTTGACGTGTCCTCCTGACACATACGCGGAGTGCATGGCAGAGGTACGGAGGAGTATCAGGCTCCCTGAACTAGGAATCGAGAAAGCGCCCAACGTCCGTCTAACGGCAACTAAGGCAATGAGCCTTGAAATATCCGGCCCGGACAATAAGGCAAAGGCCGATGTCCTGGCGGCAAAAATGTCGGAGATGCTCTCAGGCAAGAAGGGTGTCCGTGTCACAAGACCGGAACTGACAGTAGAGTTCAGGATAAGCGGACTGGACATGTCTGTCACGGAGTACAATGTTGCGGTGGCTCTAGCCACACGGGGAAATCTCTCCCCAATGGCAATTAAAGTGGGCCCTTTAAAAACAGCGCCCAATGGGTTACGCACGACGGTTGCGAAGTGCCCGCTGGCCACAACAACCGCGCTCACAAAGAAGGGAAAAATAGATGTTGGTTGGTCTAGAGCCAACCTATTGGACAGAAGCTATTGGACTTTCATCGTTTCCTTACTTACTCGGTTAGGTGGAGCGCGTGCCCCGGGGGCTTCGTGCCCCGGCGGTCACGGTGTTCTAGAGCCAAGCGTGTCAGAGTGGCGTGAGGCCTCGCGGCCGATCGCCGTTAATACTCCCGCGTGATTCGATTCGAGGACACTGCCAGGCGGGGAGTTTGCGGGGGCAGTACATCTGTCAAAGAATAACGCAGGTGTCCTGAGAAGACCTCTGCAATGTTTTAAGTGCATGGCGCTCGGCCACACACGTGCGACCTGCACAAGCGCTGTCGACCGCACTGGGATGTGCTATAGGTGCGGCAAAGAGGGGTACCAGGCTAGCTCATGAGAGTCTCCTGTCCACTGTGTGATTTGCGCCGACGCGGGACTCGCCGCAAACCACAGGATTGGTGGAAAAGCCTGCAAAGGCGGTAAGAAAGGAAAAGGAGAAGCAGCCCCCAATAAGAGGAAAACTGCTCCCCCAAAAAAGACAAATAAGGTCCCCCCCGCAGGGGAAAAATGGAGAAAAGAGGAGCAATGCGGACAAGGGAAAAGGAAAGCCTGCGTCTGCGACGGCTACCTCTATAGCCGGAACAAGTGGCTCTCGCCCGCTTCTAAAAATAGTGGGCAATGAGAAAGTAAATGTCACTCTTCCCCGGTACAGGAAGGAGACTACATCTAAGAAAAAAAATGTGCCGAATGTTACGCAAAAGCCCACACCGATGGACACGAGCAAACCGACGGAGAATACCGCGATTACGGAAGAAAGAGAGTGGCAAACTGGCCCGGGCTCCGTTGGGTGGACGGGACCCCGGGACAACACCCCAGACGCTACGGAACCAGCAAGAGATTCCATGGCGAACGAGCGGATGGAGTTGGAGGACTCCAGAGACAACACTAAAAAATGTTCTTAGGAATCTTACAATTGAATCTAAACCACACTCGCGCGGCTCAGGACTTGTTCCTGCAGACTGTGGCCGAACGCGGGTGCGGACTGGAAATAATATCGGAGCCATACAATGTCCCGGTCAACCACCCCTCATGGGCTGTGGACGATAATGGCTCTGCAGCCATATATTACAACTCGCTGCCGCAGTCCCCGCCATGTACTCGTGTTGAGGCTGGCGAGGGATTCGTGGCGGTTAGGTGGGGGCCCATCGTTGTGTTCAGCGTGTATGCCCCTCTAAGTTGGGATCTGGCGAAATTTGAGGAGGTGTTGGACGCAATAGATATGTGCGTCCGTCGGCACCTCCCTGGCCAGGTTATCGTCGCGGGGGATTTCAACGCAAAATCTACTGCGTAAAATTTCCCGCGTACGAATCAGAAAGGCCACACCCTGGAAGGGTGGGCGGCGGGCCTCGGCCTGTGCCTCATAAACGTAGGCCGAAGCAGCACATGCGTGCGCCGGCAGAGGTCGCCAATAGTGGACCTGACGTGGGCCACTCCCCCTGCCGCGCGCCGCATACATGGATGGGGGGTGATCGGGAGTTGTGAAACATTATCGGACCATCAACTCATCGAGATGATGGTCCGGGTCACCTCACCCGAAGTGCTGGCCCGCCGCAAAACACTGGAGGGATCGCACAAACGATGGGCCCACAAGAAGTTAGATCCGGACCGCCTGATTGCGACGGTCATTGGTATGACGTGGAACGACGAGAAAAACGTGCACGGTGACGTCGCGGGGGACTTTGAAGTAGAGGAGGAGGTGAAAGGGCTGCAGGAGGTGGTGACACGCGCCTGCGACGTCGCGATGCCTCGCAGCAGAAGAGCTCCCCCGCGACATGCCGTGTACTGGTGGACCGACGAAATCGCCGAACTTAGGCGCTCGTCGGTCCGGAAGAAGAGAGTCTGGATGAGGGCCCGCGCTAGACGCGGGACCCTCAGCAAACCGGAGGCGGGGGAGGCCTGGCGTGCCGCCCGTCAGGACCTCTCCCGAGCGATTAGGGCGGCCAAGAAGTCCTCCTGGAAGGAGCTCCTTGCCACACTCAACAAAAACCCATGGGGGCGTCCATATAAGCTGGTCCTCGACAAGCTGAGGCCACGGGCGCTCCCAATCACATAATTCCTGGACCCCCGATTCGTCGGAAGAATGGTGGACATTTTTTTCCCTTTCGACCTGGGGACGCGGGATGACCTTCCACGCGGCGCAGGTGCTCACCGGGCATGGTTGCTTTGGTGAGTACCTGTGCCGAGTATTAGGAAAGGAGCGCACCACTGGGTGTTATTACTGTCCGGAGGAGGCGGACACGGCGCAGCATACGCTAGAGCAGCGCCGTGTCCTCCGTGACAGTGTGAGACAGGACCTCTCCCCCAGGGCGATCATCGCAGCTGCGTTGGAGCCTAGACGGGGAGAGGAAAAATGGAGGGCGTTCGTCTTTTTCTGTGGCGGCGTGATGTCACGGAAGGAAGCGGACGAAAGAGTAAGAAGGGGGGAAGCTCCCGCCCCCTCCAGCGGACGTCGAGGAGGAAAAAGACAGCGGGGCGTTGTTGGGGGCGTCGTCGCTAGACGACGGCGCCAGCCCCTGCGGCGGGGCTCCACGCGTCGCTCTACTGCCACAAACAAGGCAAGATAGGTTCAAAGAGGGGAAAAAAGAACGGGCGGTGGCATGGGGGTAGACTAAGTCTGCCCCCCTGCCGTCGAATCTTTTTATGCCGAGCAGGTCGGTGAAGGAATTCGGGCCGGGGGGGCTTGGGTGGACTCCCCTTCGGGGTCTCCACCACAGGTGCTCCTCCCGGTCCGCGATGGGTGAGTGGCGGGACCTGGGGATGATAGCATTCCTGGGTCCTGACCCCACCCGCCCTCTAGCGGGGGCGCGGGGGGAGGGAATCCGACACCTATGTGACGGAATCCCCCTCCCTCCCCGCCCGGGGGCGGACCTACGGTTGGGACAGCCGTACGCCCGTGCGAAAACAACCCCGGAGGGAGGGGTGGCGGATGGGGACGGTGTCCCTTCATCCGCCACAAGTTAGGGTTTAGACCAAACAGGTCTGGCACGGGGGAGCCCATGGATGTCATGCGTTTGCGATTCCCGGGGCCTCCTCATAAGTGCGAGATGGACATACCCGGGGGGGGGGTGTAGCCGGTAGGCTGTGCGCGCGCGATGCCACGCTGAGGGCAGGCTCAGGGGACTTCGGTCCTCTGGAGCGCCACTCGTAACGGTGGTACGCGTGCGCGTAGAGTCCGGCATAACCGCCCGCCCCGTCCCAGGGGCGGGGGGATCCTATGAGGATTTTCCCTTTGTTACAAAAAAAAGGAAACGGACGCAGTAACAATTGGACACAGTGCTAATCGGACACAGTAGAGAACGAACACACAGTGGTTGCAATCGGACACATGCTAAGTTGTAAAGAAGTCCATCCTGCCTACCGGCGGAAGGGTTGCGGGAGGGGGAGCCTCTCTTGCACCTTCCCCCCACGTGTGTGTGTGTATATGGTAATTTTTAATTTAAAAATTAAATTACAGCATGTGTCCAATGTCTAGACACTTTATGAAATGCTACAATACCGCATGTGGCTGCAACATATATAAATCCTATACGTCAAGTGAATGGAACATCCTACCTTGCGCAGAAGTCTTGCTAATCTTTACTGTATTGATTACACAGTGCAACAGACCAAAAAAAAATAGGGAATTTTCAAAAAAATAGAAAGGTCTTGTGCCCCAGAACACGTTTCTAAAGAGATTTTGCTAAGTTAGCGCATTTAAGATTCTTTCATTAAATACAAGAGACAGAATTTAACTAATTAGACCCCGAAACTTTATACCTGGGGTTTTTTGAGGCGAGAAAACCATTTTTGGTGCCCTTTTTAATCGTTCAGACATTTAGGCTGCGTTTATTTACTGCCAGTACTGAAAATAGTTTACGTAATGCACGTTAGAGATTTTCAGTACTAAAAACATAGCAAAGACATTGCAGTTTTGCCGAACAATCACTCACTTTTACGTATCACTTCACGGCCATGAAATAGTTAAGACTGTTGATGGAAAAAGAACACATTGGCTTATATGCCCTTTTCCATAAATTGTCTAAATCGACTCAAGTATGTGTTATACATATAATGGCAAGATTTTGATAACCCTGGCACCTTAATTTGACGATAGTTTCTGGTAGTACTTTTAACGCTGAACAAAAAATTATATAGGTCTTATAGAACTAACCACTCTAGTTTTCAAGATATACAGTGTTAAAGTTAAATTAAATAATATGAATTTTTAAATAATACTTCAATTATGTGTGTATAAACAGTACACACGTAGGCGGGAGAGGGGCTATCGCCCCGCCCCCCGCAAGCAGGGAGATGGGGGTGAACCTTGGTTCGCGTGAAAAGTTAAAAATTTTTTCTTCTTTCATCGCTTCGTACGAAAAGTTGCATTGTGTAAAAATATTTAATATCTGTAACAGAAATAATTTGTTATAGCAGATAATAATTAGGATATTGAAAAGTGGCACCTCGTGGCACCTCGTTTCGCTTGGAAAGTGTATGCGTGGAAGTAGTAGACTCCGCATTTTTCGCCTCGTATATCCGCCATCTTGGTGCACGAGCGCGTGACCGGTACGGACAAGTTCAAACAAGCTTCGACGCAGTGCGTTCGAGTTCGAGCAAGTTCGACTGTTCGATAGAAGACTCAAGATGTACACACGCGAGCAGTTAGAGAAACTCACTCTACCGCAATTACAAGAAAAGCTACGCGGTCAAGGATGGCAAAACATACCCGATAATCATGGTCGATGCATGGACATACTTATCGATTTAGGTCTACGGAAAACTCGTTCAGTAGCCTTTGACGTACCTTTTGGCTCACCACTGAACAGAACATTTTTGTCACCGACATTGCTAGAAGAAGGAACACAACAAGCCTGTGTGTAGTTCTTCAACACCAGCCGTTCACTCATCGTCATCTCCGTTTTTGGGTTTCACACAAGAGGAACAAATGAACCCTCAGATGAACCAACCAGCTTCAAAGAAAACACAACAAGTTTTGGGTTCCTCTACACAGAATAGACAGACGTTGTCGCCGCCGGCACAAAGGCGAGCGAAACGGATTTACCAATAACGTCCCAGCATATTCCCAGCCGAGATTCGGTTATCACACAGTTATGTGATATAGTAGCAGCACAAATGAGATCACAACAAGAAATGATGAGAGCACAACAAGAACGAAACAGAATTCAGCAAGATATGATAAAGTCTCAACAAGAGATGTTTGAACGTGTAATGACCAGTACTAGTCACAATGCTATGGATGGAAGACAGAGACTAACTGATTCTCCAGGAATTTTTAATAGTTCGCAGACATCAGAATTTTCGTCTGTATCGACAAACGCATCCAAGTTTTTAGCCTCACAGATACCACAGTTTGGAGGTACTGAACAGGAAAACATAGAGCTTTGGATAGAGAAGATTGAAAGTATTTGCAGACATCTATGGATTGCTACCTGTTGCAATGATGTCAGCAGCTACGTCAAAATTGAGTAAAACAGCTCGCAGATGGTTCGACCTGAGTTCCGGTACTATTATCAGGTCCTGGCCGGACTTTAAAGCAGCTATAATCCGTCGTTTCAAGAGAAGAATTATCTTCGGAAGCGTCATGAAGAAGGTAGAAGAACGTAAATGGCTTTTCCCCAAAGAAAGTTTTCAAGATTACGCAATGGAAAAAATAGCCATGTTACAATGTCTCCGACTGCCGGAAGATAGCGTTATTCATTGCCTCATTGATGGGATCAATAATACAGCCATCAAAGGTACAGCAGCGTCATTAAACTCACTGAGAGTTGAAACAGTGGACGACTTCCTTGAGAAAATGCATCATATTACAACGACATGCGGTGTCACAGCCAAGAAATCACCAACTTTCAAATCCAAGTTTGAGAAACCCGATAAATCAAAATCGGACAAGTCTCAAAGTAGTGACTCGTCAACCAAGGATCTTCACGCGAAGACCAAAGGAAATTCCTCAGAAATCTTTTGCACATATTGTCGCAATAAAGGACACCTCAAGGAAGAGTGCCGTAAGCTGAAAAGGAAGGAACCAGTTCCGAAACCACAGCAGCCAAGCCCTACAGTTGCTGCAATTGATGACACACCGTCAACAGAAGCCGACTCTACAACATCCGATTGTATAGCGTTTGTAAAGGAAAATAAGAAAATTGTCACGAAAAATAATCGACTTAAGGTAACAAAGATTAATGACAAGTTATGTGATTTAGTTGCATTGTTAGATACGGGTAGTCCGATCTCATTTATCACTTCGCGTGTGTTCAAAAATTTTTTTTCAAACAATTCAGTTTTAGATTCAGTTACTTCTTACAAAGCGATAAACGATATACCTATCAATATTAAAGGTAGCATAAATTCTACTATTGAACTCAAAGAATTACCAGATTTCGCAAGTTCCATTAAATTACACGTATTAAAAGATAAATCGTTAAACGTAGATATCGTTATAGGTTGCGATTTTCTAGAAGAACATAAGATTATTGTAACGATCGACCCTTCGTGCGAAGAAAACGAAGAAAGAGTTAAACTATTTTCCGAAATTGCATCCGTACAGGTAGTAGAAGATAACATTAAAGAAAACAAACCGGTCTTAGAAGACGTTAAAATTGATTTTAGTGATTCTGTTAAAAAAGAATTATTAGATCTTATTCAAGAAGTTGAAAACACAGATGTCCCCTTAGTGGAAGACGATTATTTTGTTCAGGTCAAATTGAAAGACGATTCTGTTTACGCCTTTGCACCACGACGTTTAGCCTGGTCAGAGCGCGAACAAATTCGAAAAATTATAGAAAATTTTATTGAGAGAGGTATCATCCAAGAAAGCGAATCTCCCTATTGCGCTAGAATTGTCCCAGATAAAAAGAAAGATGGTTCGATTCGTTTATGCATTGATTTAAGACCTTTAAACGAAAGAGTTCTTAGAGAACATTCTCCTTTTCCAGTGATTGAGGATCATTTATCTAGATTACACAGTAAAAAAGTTTTCACAGTGTTAGATTTAAAAGACAGTTTTTATCTAATATCAGTTCATCCAGATTCAACCAAATATTTTGCGTTTGCCACGCCAGATGGTCAATACGAATTTGTAAAATTACCTTTCGGATATTGTGAAGCTCCGAGAAAGTTTCAAAAATGAGTAATTAAATTATTAAAGAAATGGATTTTATTAGGAGTAGTTTTTGTATATATAGACGATATACTTATTGCTACAGGTTCAGTAGAAGAAAATTTAAAAGTTTTAAAAAAGATTTTATATTAGTTCTCAAAAGTTATCAATTCACTTTAAATTGGAAGAAATGTAAATTTCTCAAAAAATCTATTGAATACTTAAAATACATAGTCTCAGAAAAAGGTATCGAGCTAAGTCCCCAACACATACAAAAAGTCAAAGATTTTCCCATTCCTCATAAAAGAGAAAAAGTTCAAGAATTTATTGGCCTTACCAGCTATTTTAGAAAATTCATCGAAAATTATGCATCTATTGCTAAACCTTTGCACAATTTGCTTAGAAAAGATACAGTTTTTAAATTTGACGATAAATGCCTTATTGCCTTTAACACGTTGAAAGAGAAACTCATTTCACCTCCTGTTTTGAAAATATACAATTCAAATTTACCTACACAATTACATACCGACGCTAGCACTATCGCTATAGCAGGAATCTTATTACAAGAACATGATAAAAAACTTGCCCCAGTCGCATATTTCAGTAGAGCAACTAATAAAGCAGAAGCTAACTATCACAGTTTTGAATTAGAAACACTTGCTATTGTTGAATCAGTCGAAAAATTTAAAATCTATTTAACAGGTATTCATTTCACAATTGTTACTGATTGCAATGCACTAGTCTACGCGATGAAAAAGTCTCAACTTAACCCGCGTATTGCACGTTGGACTTTAAGATTACAAGATTACAATTACACTGGTATTCATCGAGAAGGTAAAAAGATGCAACATGTAGATGCTTTAAGCAGAATAATAGCCCATGTAGAGCCCATCTCATTATCAAAAGAGTTAACATTCAGACAATTACAAGATGAAAAGCTCAAACCAATCATGGATAAGCTTGAATCTCAAGACGATAATTATTATACTCTTATCGATGGTTTACTTTTTAGAAAACGTCAAGATAAATCTCTTTTCGTTGTTCCTAATGCTATAATATCGAACATAATTAGAATTTACCATGATAATATGTCACATTGCGGTTTCGATAAAACGATTCAGGGAATTTTATCTCAATATTGGTTTCCGTCTATTCGTAAAAAAGTTCGAAATTATATCGACAATTGTTTACAATGTATTATTTCAAACGTTTCGTCAAACGCCAGAGAAGGAGAAATGCAAATTACTGATACTCCTACTCAACCGATGCAAATCGTTCATATCGATCATTGTGGTCCTTTTACAACTTCTCAAGAAGGTTTTAAACATACTTTTGTCATTGTAGACGCTTTTTCCAGATACACATGGTTACGCGTTACCAAAACTACGAATTCCAAAGAAGCGATCAAAAATTTATTAGTATTTTTCATACTGTAGGTTACCCACGATCTATTGTTTCAGATAGAGGTACAGCTTTCACCTCACGTGAATTTAGCGATTTTATAAAAATATTTTTCACCATTTAGTTGCTGTTGCGCAGCCACAAGCGAATGGTTTAGTAGAACAAATAAATAGATTTGTTAAGTCATCATTGACGAAAATAGATGAAGAATTATTAGAGTGGAACGATAATTTATCAGCAGTTCAATACACTATAAATAATACCTATCACTCGTCGCTAAAAGCAACACCATCTAAAATATTATTAGGTTACGAATTAAATCAACATCCCGACACTAAGTTGATAGATTTTCTTAAGAATTTGTCAGATTACGATCTCGATTATATTGCCGAGCGGGATAAAAGTCGTGAATTAGCAATACAAGCCACTGATAATATAAAAAATTATAATAAAATGTATTACGACGAAAAACACAAAAAGCCAACAAAATACAAACAAAGCGATTATGTATTTATTAGAGATAGACCAAAGCCAGGCGATGAGAAAAAGATTAAGCCTTCATATAGAGGTCCATATTTAGTTGCCAAAGCGCTTAATAAGAATAGATATGTCATTATACTGATATATCAGGTTATGCTTATACACAAAAACCGTATAATTCTATATTGTCTCCAGATAGAATGAAGAAATGGCTACCAGTCCCAGAGCCAAGAAATAATATTGAAAGTGATGATGAAGACAGTAATTGAATTCCAGATAGAATTTAAACATTATTCATTCTATTTTGAGATATTACTCAAACCATTATAATTTAAGTTATTTTATAATACTAATATTTTCTTTTCTTATTGTATTTATTACAGCTCGAAATTTTGTATTTTCGCTAATGTATAACACTTTAATTTTTGTTTATATAATTTTGCAATTTAATTTTATGCCTATGTAACGTCCGAGGACGAACGCTCCGTCAGGAATGGCCGAAGCTGTAAAGGTACTCTAAGGTAGTATTCAGCGTTTGTATTTTCCGCGCTACAAGCGTTACCACAGCGGCGCTCCGCGCATGCGCGCCTCGCGCCGTAAGACACCAACGTCCCTAGCACACTACACCAGCGCCCTAATAGACAACCCCAGCGACGCCCTGTGTGGTGATTGGCTGACCCCCTCCAAGCGAGTAGGATATGACGTACTATCCGGTAGCAGCGGCTACCGACGAGGATTCGTGTTGCGGCGTTCGCCCGAGAGAGTCGCGTGCGGTCGTCGCGGATCTTTGTACCCAAGTGCGCAATAAAGAGCTTTTCAGCATCGAAGAATATACCCCTTGTGTACCCCTTCACTTCGCCTTCATATTTCCTATCCTGGCAATATACCGGCCTTGCTATTGCCCGCTGGTTCCCTGCAATAACCTGTGGCCTAGCCGGCTATCCCTTACAGTTAAAGCTAAATAGCGCGCGCGAAGCTCGCGTCTGTAGTGTCTAGTAATATACAAAGGACATGTTACTTCTCTAATATTTACATTATGTGTAGATGCTGTTGTATGAGTACTGAAAGTCTATAGCGTATTTGATGTAAACTTTTGATTTTTAGTACTGTTCAGTACAGTCGGCAGTAATATTTACTTTGTCGATATTCGGAACACAGCCTTAGAGACGTTAAATAGAGATTGCTGTAACAACTATACTATTAGGTGGTCGTGAAGTGATATAAGATTTTTTAAATGAGTAATTGTTCGGAATGTTTTTGCTACGTTTGTGAAAAATTTACGCTAAAAGACAGCAGAGTCCGCATAGACGGCATTGTGCAAAAAGCATATGAGAAATATTTTAGTGAAAGTTCCATAAAAAATGTATCGTGGGCGCCAGGAAAAATTTGTAAAACTTGCTACATTGGACTAATGGACTGGTGAAATGGAAAACGCGCTGCCATTTCAATGATTTGGACAAATCTAGGTACACATAATCCCTCGGCCGCATAAACACATCGGCCACCTAATAGTATAGTTGAAATAGCAACCTCTATTTGAGCCTGTGCATTCCGCGATCAGGTTTCGATTCAAATGTGGTTTATGAGGGACTTCTTCAATCTCCCAGAAACGGCAAAGATCGAGATCCAGATTTTCAAGAATTGTTCTGTGATGAATATGAACAGAATCGGGATGGAGGGATCGAGCAGGAGTGATAGGCCCGGAAAGTATCCAGCCGAAAGTGATATTTTGCGCGATAGGCTTGCTTGCATTTCCTTTACGAACACCGTCTAATATAAGCATGCCGTATAAATCAGCTCCAATAATTACATCGATCGGATCAGAGCTCATATATTCCCATCCGCTAACGTTAGGTCAAAGATGTGCGCCCATCGTGACGTCGATTGAACGCGATTCGGTGCGTACTTTGAGAGCGATTTGACTATGTACGCGGTCGTTGAGAATGCAGGTTTGTCGCCAAAAGATGCGGTTACACGAATATGTGCGCTGAATGCGACAACGATTACGATTCTCCAATTCCGGTAATACGGGTGGTTTGCTTCACTTTCGCGAGACGCAAACACTGAGCGATATTTTCCGAAATTAAGGTCACGACGGAATTTTGGTCGAGCAAAGCGCGGGCATAAACGAAGGGACCTTGTGGAGAGTAAACACGAACTCGAACGGTTGCCAAAAGTACGGTTGCCTTCGGCGTCATCGTATTCGAAATTAAATGAGACGCGATTTCGTTACCTGTCTCAGTACTCGTTGATTCGACGGTAGGAGCGGACTCTACGCTAGCCGGTTTTGCATCGTCCGTGAAATGCAGTAGGGTGTGATGTCGCTTATGACAAGTTTTGGTAATTATGCAGTTTAGGGGAAGCACCTCCGATGACCTTGACCTTGACATATGTTGTCAAGGTCACCCTCCTGAGTGACCTTCAGAAGGTTTTAGCCGTCGCTCGTTTTTTATTAAAAAGTTATTAACAAAAAAAAGTTTGGCGACCTCACCGATTTCAATGACCTTGATATATGTTGTCAAGGTCATGACCCCGAGTGACCTTCAGAAGGTTTTAGCCATCGTTCGCTATTCGTTAAAAAATTATTAACAAAAAAAGTTTGGAAAATATAGTATATATAAGTGCATATATAGGTTAGTGATCAACGATTTACTGCTTTAAATGTTGTGTTTTGGTAAAGCAGCGACTTTTTCGCAAAATAAAGTATTCTCTGCTTTAACAAAAAGACTTCAATTTATCAACAATTTACTGGTTTAAATGTTGTGTTTTGGTAAAACAGCGACTTTCTCGCGAAATAAAGTATTCTCTGCTTTAAAGAAAAACGTAATATTAGTCCTTTATGCCTCTCAGTACTTAAAATGACTGCTATATTTTTGAAACTTTTTTTGTTTATAACTTTTTAATAAAAAACGAGCGACGGCTAAAACCTTCTGAAGGTCACTCAGGAGGGTGACCTTGACAACATATGTCAAGGTCAAGATCGGAGGTGCTTTCCCTAAACTGCATAATTACCCAAGTTTTGCAGGCTCGCGCGTTTTTACAATTCTTCATCGAATGTCTACACCTAAAGCAATTGATACAACGATTCTCCTTCTTTACATATTCGTATCGTTGTGACGGAGTATACGCTAAAAATGACGGACATTGGTATAGTAAGTGCGAGGATTTGCACATCGGACACGCAAGGTTTGCAGTGGTTGTCGAATGAAAAGCGATCGATTTCGATTTGGGACGACTTTTGAGAACCGTCAGTACATTTCTCGAATTTTGGAGGCGAGATTGCTTCAAAAGCGCGGATACGCGTTTCTAAAAATTTATCCAACTTGTCATACGTAGGGTAATCGACGGTTTCGCTTAACTGTAATTCCCACGCTTTCCGGGAAGATTTGTCTAGTTTTTGCGAGATCAGAAATACAAGGATATCGCTCCAAGTATCGACGGGACGATCAAGATTTTTGAGCGCTTGAACTGAGACATTCGCTTTGTCGCGCAAATTCTGAAGGTCTCGGACGCGAGCTGTGGCAACGAGAATAAGGTTTGCAAATGACCGTTAATCAAACGACGTTTGTTCTTATAACGCGACGTAATAATATTCCACGCCACTGTAAAATTCGCTAGCGCGCTATTTGCATCTCCCGTTAAATTTGAGCATAGATAATGTATCCGATCTACATTTGGAATATTGCGATTGGCGATAGTCATTGATTGAAAACGATCGCGAAAGCTTTCCCAGCGGTCGAAAGATCCGTTGAAGGTCGGTAGGTTGATCCGCGGAAGCTGAGTCGTCGGACGGTGGATGAAATCTGAAGCGTGATTTACTTTGAGGTCGACCGCGTCGATATCAGACACCTTGGCTAGCACCTCGGACATGTAGTCAAGCGCCTCGTCCTGGTCCTCACAGGCTTGGAAATAGTCGGCGGAGAAGTAAGGCAGCTCCTTGGCCTTGCTTGCATCGAGGGATGCCCGGATCCGTGCATCCAAGTCCCACGTTTCTGAGAACTTCTCCTTGAGGGTTGTGATTCGGCTCTGCACCACCGCCTTGGTCATCTTGGCGTGACCCAGTTTTTTTAAATTGGTCAGGGTACGAGCTATTGAGCTCATCAGTTGGTGCTGCTTCGCCAGGAGCTTATCTGGTGAGGACGCCATGGCGAACGGGTCTCGTCACTCCACACCTTGAGAGTCGCAGTCGATATGATAGTCTTCTTGACTCCGAATCCGGCTCGAAGGACCAAAATGTGCACTCCGCGATCAGGTTTCGATTCGCAAAGCGCGGTTGGCTGGTACAGCCTTGTAAAAAGGACTCGGCAGCCAAGGTATTGGTAAGAGGAACGACTAATCAAGATGCTTGTATTGGTGGTATCGAAAATTTAATGTGTTACTGTGACGAGGTATCGAGAAGTTCTGAGACGAGCGGTATTCACAATAGATATCTAAACGGTAATTGCGAGCGCGCGAAGAGAGGGAAGGTTCGACGAATAACGCGATCGTTTCCGAGGAGCGAACGAGAAATTCGGGTAACAACAGATAGCTTTCTCGGGAATACGTCGGGTTCCGACAAGGTCTCGCAGATAAACACGCGGAATGAAAACAAGGCGAAAAATACTGGTCGAAATTTAACGATCGAAAGTAACGAAGATATTTCACGATTCCTGAACAGAGCCTATGTGTCTTTTTTTCATCAATGGCCTTAACCGTTTAATTGCCGTGAAGTGATACAAAATTATAAAAATGAGTGGTTGTTCGGCCTTAGAAACATCAAATTGCAAAACTGCAATGTCTTTGCTACGTTTTTAGTATTGAAAATCTGTAACGTGCATGATGTGAACTATAGATTTTCAGTATTGGCAGTAAATAAACGCAGCCTAAATATCTAAACGACTCCAAAAATGGCTTTCATGCCCCAAAAAAACCCCAGGTATTGGGATCTGACATGTGGGCGGAGTCTATCTGTGACGTAGTCAATATGGCTGGCGAAAGGTATCACTTTTAAAAACATTATGCTCGTTTCTGCCACTTAATGTCGCTGGCATTAGAAAATATTTGTTGTTAGACAAAAAGTGGTCCATCGAGTAGAAATTTTTTTGAAAGCGAAAGACTACCAAAGGCATAGCATATTATTTTAAGTGGTAAAGATGGAGAAAGTGCGAAAAGTGATACCGTAAAAATATCAGCTCTCTGTTCACAAACATCAAATTTGAGAGGAAAACCGCACAAAATAAAAGGAAAAATTCGTCGAAATGATGAAATCGAAGCAATGCTATATTTGTGTAAAGCAGGTCTTGGCGAAAAATGCAAACATTTGCTGTTTTGCTGCACTGCTACAAGTAAGTGTCTAACCTGTAAAGTATAATATAGAGACTGATCACGCATAATAGAATATTTTTTTCTATTTTTTTTAATAATATAAAATATAAATATAATTTATATGTAAATTGTTATTTCTATATAAATTATATTAATAATTTACAAATTATGAATATAATTTATAGGAATATAACATTGACGATTTCAATGTTCTTGCACGGATAAGATTTGTTGTGCAATTAAATACACAGCATAATACATCCTTTTTTTTATTGAACGCGGTGAAAATTCAGCTTTCCATTTTTACGACAAAATATCACGCGTGTATGTAGGTACGTACAAGCATATGCTGCATCGAGGAAAAGTATCACTTCAGAGCCTATATTTCCCGCAAGATGTCGTATCTTAATATGTCAGATCCCAATAAAATTTTGGAACCTATTTTAATCATTTTGCAATTAGCTAAATTCTGTCTCTAGTACCTAGTGAAAAAAAGTTTAAATGCGCTAACCTAACGAAATCCTTTTAAGAATGTGTTTCGGGGTACAAAATCTTTCCATTTCTTTTAAAAATTTCCCATCTATTTATAAAAAGTTTATATTTGTCGCACAGTGTTATTCTTAGTTGTACTGAAAACAATCTTAAATATAAGATCGGACTATATGAATACCGGGCTATGTGTTCGTTTCTTGCTGTGTCCGATTGCAACTACCGTGTGTCCGTTTCCTACTGTATCCGATTGGCACTGTGTCCGTTTCCTACTGTGTCCGATTATAACCGTTGTGTGTTTATTTCCTACTGTGTCCGATTATAACCGTTGTGTGTTTATTTCCTATTGTGTCCGATTGATTCAACCTGCTGTGTCCGATTTATTTTGTGCGCAACTGGGCTTCACTTAATATAAGCAGGCCTCCGGCAAAGGCGGCAAAGCAAAATCATGACATCCGCGAGACATATCTTTGCCAGCAATACAACGCAAGACTCACCCAACACTGCTGCGGTGATATAGATATATGTATAAAATAATATTTTTTAAAGTAAAATATAAAGATGAATATTTTTCAAATATTGAAAAAATTTTTTAAATCTGAAATAATTATTGCTGATTGGGTTAAATATATTTTATTTTTTGAAGTACGAGAAATCAATTGGAAGGAGGTAAATTTTATGTATTCTTGTCCCCTGAATCAAAAACTGTTGATCAAAGTTGGGGGTCGTTGCTTATTACAAAGTTTAACAAAGAAAATATAATGAATAATAGTACATGTAATTCTATGATACCGTATATAGACAGTGAGTACTGCCCCCCTGCGGGAGGCTTCACCTCCAAAAAACTAACCTAACCCAACCCAATTGTTGTGTGGATGGATCACACATGCATGATTACACGGTAAATATTTAATATTAAGGAGACACCCCCAATTCTCACAATTTTGAAAGGTATTTATTTAGAATACGGGCCTGAACGCAAATATAGATGAAATTATGTTCAATCAACGCATTTTTGCACGAAATGAAAGAATCTGGCAGAGAAACGCGGCGGCCTGCCTCGCGAAGCAAGATATTAATCGTTAAAGTTGACGACTATTCAGGTTAGAAAATCTGACATACCGACTAAAAAAAGCGACTGAACGTGCTCCATGGCCACATGCGCATGCTCCGTAGCCACATGTGTAGTTCACTTCGACGCGTTTTACTTAAATAAATATCTTATCATTTGCAACCTGCACATCTTAAATCTTACAATGGCATACTCAATCCAGCAATAATCCGTTGCTTGCGGTTTAGAACATTATTGGCAATGCAAATATGTGGCCGAAATTTATACGGAAAATGTTCTGGGATAAGAATTTTACGGATCATAAACAAATAATATATTTACGAATGATATAATGATATTTTGTATTTAACTGTTTTTGCGCATTTGGTTAGAGCAGAGTACAAGTACCCAAAACAAATCGTTTAACTTGTCGATTATTGCGATTAGAAAATTTGTCATCAACAAAATGCGCCGTGGCTACAATCACGAAATTTTAAGAAGTAAAGTGCGCCACTAACCTATATAGGTTAGTGGCGCGCTTTATTTTATTCAAATAATTTTATCAGTATTGGAGATTGGGCCCGTATTCTAAATTACTAAAAAATAATTAACGTGAAATACGGACTTCCGTTTCCGGAACGATCGAGGTGACAGGTGTGAGAGTGTGCGAGTAGAAAGTGAATTGAAAAGAAAGTTTATAGGAGGCGGAGGAGGGTGAGAGTGTGCGAGAAAAGAGGAGTAAAGGTGAGAGAGTGTGGAGGTGAGAGGGGTAAAAGAAGGAGGAGCGGGAAAAAGGGATTAAAGGGTAAAAAAGTGACAAGGCACGGGCAAGGGGTACGGCACGAACGATAGTTGGTGTAGAGGGGCGACGCGATGGGCGAGCCGAGACGCGTGCTGTGGCGCTAGGTAGGGCGAGAACGATAGCCGGTGTAGAGGGGCGACTCGGCAGGAGAAAAGAGGTACGAGCTTTGGTGCGAGGCAGGGCATAGAGCAGAGTACAGGTAGAGGGAGAAGTGAGACGCAGAGTAGGCAGAGATGTACGAAGAGAAAGAAAACGGGACGGAGATAAAGAAAGCGATAGACAAAGTAAAAGAAAAGGATAGAGGTAGAAGAGGGAGTACGGGGAGCACGGGGAGCACGGAAACTTTGGAAGAGTTTTGGAAAAGGAAGAGGGATGATTTAGATAAGAGTGGGGGGGGGGGAAGAGAAGGAAATAGCTTTCAAGAGAAGCAATATGACGGCAAAGTCGCCTAATTCGGAAACGGAGGTAGGGGAAAAAGAGATGAGGGAGATAATTAGCGAATTGAGAGAGGGTTTTAGGAGCTTGAGAGAAGAGTTAAGGAAAGGTTTCAAGGAACAAGGAAGGGAAGTAGAAAAGATAAGAAACGAGCTAAGAGCGCGAGAGGAGAAGTGGAGCAAGGAGAGAGAGGAATTTAAGAAGAGAATAGAGGATTTGGAACAAAAACTGGAAGGGATGAGAATGGAGGCTAAGGAGGGGGGCACGAAGGAGGAAAAGGTGCAGAAGGAAGCGGAGGACTGGGAAGGGGGGGAGAGAAGAGAAGTGCCTGATTGGAAAGAGAGGGTGGAATTGCTGGAAAGGAAGTATGAAATGAAAAAGAGGGAAAAAAGAAAGAGAAATGTGGTGGTAAAAGGAGTAAAAGAGGAGGCGGGAGAAATAAAGAGGGGAATAGAGGAGGTGATGAAAAAGATAGGAGTAAAGGATAAGATAGAGGAAATAAGAAAAATAGATGCGGGAAGGAGGGAGAAGGGAGGTATGACAGTGGTAAGAGTAGGGAGTGAGGAAGAGAAAGTAAGAATAATGAGAAATAAGTGGAAATTGAAAGACGAAAGTACTTGGATTGAGAAAGATCTAACATTGGAAGAATGGAGGATAAGAAGGAGGGTTATTCAAATTGCATGGAAGGTAAGGGGAGAAGGAAATTTCTTTCTTGCTCCCACCTTCCTATTATCTTCCCCTTCTTCCATCTCTCTTTTATTTCTTCTAAGCATTTCTTCGCTATTTCCCCTCCATTGTCCTCTTCTAACTTCTTTCCAAATTTTCATGCTCTCTTACTTGCTCTGCCTCTCATCTTCTCTCTCTCCATTTTATCTCTCACCATATATTCTGGTGTCCTCCAGTTTAGACCAAATACCCATTTGAGAAATTTCTCTTGTATACCTTCTACTTCCTTCCTTTTTTTCCATCTCCATATTTCTGCCCCGTATCCCATCACTGTCCATATCAAAGTGTCGTATAACTTGATTCTTCTTTTCCAATCCTTTTTCCACATTCTTTTTCCTATCCCCCTATCCCCCTTCCTTCATTACTCTCGCCGCCTTCCTTTTTCTCTCTCTAATGTGCGACTCTTGTCCCCCATTTTCCTTCAGTGTGTATCGAAGGTATTTGAATTCCTTAACTTCCTCTAATTTCTTTCCTTTCCATCTTTAATCATACTTTTTCTTCCTTCCTCCACTCTTTCTGAATCTCATTATTTTTGTTTTCTCTATACTTAATGTCAATCCCTTCCTGTCCAGGTATCCCTCTAGCCTCCTTATCATCGATCTCATGTCTTGTTCCTCCTCTGCCATCAGCGCTACAAGCGGCTACATCATCCGCATACATTAATGTGTATATCTTCTCCCCTCTCAGTTTCACACCTCTCTATCCGCCCTTCGGTAATTCTTCAGTTTAGCTACAGCAGCACAAAAAACGATGAATTTAGGCTTATTCGACGCGTTAAAACGGTCGAATAAGCCTAAATTCATCGTTTTTTGTGCTGCTGTAGCTAAACTGAAGAACTACCCGCCCTTCTTCATATAGTCTTCCATATCCGCTATTAATATATTGAAGAGTATCGGACTTAACGCGGGCACCCTTGTCTTACACCTTCGCCATCCAGAATGTTTCTCCACTCTCCTTTCCCATTTTTACCCTGCTCTTCGTTTTTCTCAGTATTTCTTCAACCTTATCTATTAGTCCCTGCCTTACTCCTCTCTCTTTCACCGCCTTAATTAATACTTCTTTGTCCACTGAGTCAAACGCCGCTTTCAAATCTATGTATAATTATACTATATTATACTGTCATTTTTCCTTTCTCCTTTTCAAGTTGTCTATTTACCAAGTAGTTTCTATTTACCAAATGTTTTAGTTCGAACATTTAGTCCATTGTCCCCATTCCTTTTCTAAATCCTGCTTGATTATCGGGAATAAAATTCTTCATTTCTACCTCCTTCCTTATCCTTTCCGCTAATATCGCCGTGTAAATTTTGTATACATCAATGATAGTTATCCCTCTATAGTCCTTCACCTCTCGCCCTTCTCCTTTCTTTACTATTGGGATTATGTCACCTTCCTTCCATTGCTCCGGCCAGCCTTCCCCCTCCAGACCCGTTTGCATATTTCCCATATCCATTTCACCATTTTTTCTCCTCCAAATTTCAACGCCTTGTTCGGTATCCCATCATTGCCTATTGCTTTTCCTGTTTTCAATTTCTTTATTACGTTTCTTACCTCCTCCAGTTCTATCTCTTTTTCTTCTTGCCTATCCCTTCCCCCTTCTCCTTTCATTACCCTATTTTCCACCCCACCCATTAATTCCATGAAATATTTCTTCCACTCTTCCAGCTTTATCTCTTCGTTTATCCTCTTCCTTCTCTTTCTTACGCTGCCTAACAACTCCCATACTTTTCCTTTCGTTCTTGCTTCTCCTATTTCTCTTATCATCCTTTCCTTTTCCTTTTTCTTTTTTTTTCGCACATTTCTCTGTACTCCCTCCTCCCTTCTCTGTACCTTTCCGCCTCTCCTTCTTTTTTTCTCTATTTTCTCAGTTTTCTCCTCACTTCTTTTTTTTTCCCTGCATTCTTCATCCCACCACCCTCTTCTGTTCTTATTAGCCATTTTCCCACCCTCATTTTTATTCTTCTTTATTACTTTTCTTATCCTCGACATTCCTACTTCTATCTCTTCTTGAAGTTCCCCTTTTCCTCCTTCCATCATCCCTAACCTTTCTTTAAATTGTGTTCTTTCCTCCTCGCTCCATACTCCTCTTCTTTTTATTCTTTCTCCCTCTCTTTTTCCCTGCTTTCTCTCAAGTTTACCCCTCATCCATACTATTAATGGATGATGATCTAAGTCTACCCTTTCTCCTATTTCCAGTCTTTCCACCTTTTCTCTAACCTCTTCCTAACCTATAACGTAATCTATAACTGTCTCGCCTCTCCCTCCTGTGTATGTAAATTCACCTTCCTCATCCCCTTTCACGCCTCCATTTAATATCATCCATCCTCTTTCCTCTATAAATTCCAGTAGCCTTCTTCCGTTCCTATTTATTTTCTTGTCTTTTGATCTTTTTCCTTCTTTTTCCATTCTTCTCTCGTCCTCTTCTTCCTATCCTCCTTTTTCACCCGTTCTAGCATTAAAGTCTCCACCTATTATAGTTCTTACCCTCTTTTTCCCCTCTTCCGTCCAATCCTTCAAGCCTTCTAGTTTACTGTCTATATCATTATTTACATATAATTCTATTATTCTCTATATTTCTTCTCCTATTCTTATCTTACATTCGATTTTTCCTTCTTCTCCCTCCAACCTTCTTTCTTCATTTACTTCTGCTATTCTTTTCCGTATTCCTAATAACATGACTTCCGTTTCCGGTGCTAGCGAGAGTAACAGGTGTGTGTGTGAGCAAGGTTAAAATTGCATAGAAAGGTAGTTTGGAGGAGGTTGGAGAAGGCGAGAGCAATCGTGCGGAAGAGAGTGAAGGTATGAGAGTGAGGAGGTGAAAGAGTGGAAAAGGGGAGGAATAGGTAAAAAGGGATAAAGGAAAGGAAAGTGGCAAGAGAGAGGTGACGGGTACGGCACGGACGAAAGTTAATGTAGAGTGGCGATAGGAAAGAGACGGCACGATACGGTGGCGCGCGAGCGGGCATAGATTAGTATTGATATAGAAGGGAAAAGAACGGTAAACACATTGAGGCATAAAATAGCTAGAGAGATAGATATCGCCGAGGGGAAATGACGGAAGAAAAAGGAAAAATTGCAAGATTAATTGAAATAAAATATTAATAGTATTATACTTGTGTGGAATACCATTTTGGAAAGCCAATTGTTGCACGTCTGTAATATTAAGCCTAAAAAATACTACTTCTAGATGTAATATATGTTGAACAAGTTTTTCTTCAATGTTTGCACATTATCTGACAATGTTTGCAAAGCATCAAGTATCTTATTTCATTAAGAATGTTTTTTTTTTTTTTTTATTTCTTTTCATCCTAGGTTAAAACAAAACAAATTTTATTTTTAACTTTTCTTATGTTATATAATTCTAGACAGTATCATACCCTATTAATGATAAAATAGAGGCTGTCAGCGAGTTCACATATTTGGGATCCCTCATCTGCAGCGACAACACGACGGAAATAAAACAGAGAATCGTATCTGCAAGCCGGTGCTATTTTGCATTAATGCCGCAACTAAGGTCACACAATATCTCCAGGGCGACTAAATGCAAATTATATAAAACCCTTATATAATTATATACGACCAGTACTGACATATGCATCAGAAACATGGACGCTAACAAAAAGAGATGAAGCAGCTCTAGGATGTTTTGAGCGAAAAATCCTGAGAAAAATCTTTGGGGCCATAAAGGAAAATGGAGCATGGAGAAGAAGATATAACCATGAGTTATATAGCCTCTTCCAGGGCCCGGATGTGGTGAAACACGTCAAGGTGGGGCGCCTGAGATGGGTAGGGCATGTGATGAGGTTGCCTGACCAAGATCCAGCTAAGAAGACTCTGCTAGAGAAAATATATGGACAGCGTAGGCGAGGGAGACCTAGAGCGAGATTTCTGGATGGAGTAGAGAGTGACCTGCGGATGATTGGAGTGAAGGGGTGGAGAAGCAGGGCGCTTGATAGGGACGAATGGTGCATTCTGGAGAAGGCTATGGCCCACCAAGGGCTGTGACGCCACGATGATGATGATGATCATACCCTATGGATATATATGTATAACGTTCATGTACATCCCGGACATGAAATGGACATAAATGAATACTTGTAGAATTTCGTATTCTGTCTGGAGTATATAATAGTTTAAAAGAGATTTTAATTACTTACATATTTTTAAAATTATAAATTTTCTGTCACTTAACCAACCAACTTGTCCGCTCACTATCACGTTTTTTTACGTGCCGTCAACAGTATCCAATTTCAGATCTCTTCAGACTCATCACTATCGTATTTCTTTTTCTTTGAACTTCAGGATAGATATTATACTCGTATCACTATGTCTTTTAACAAAATCGCTGTTGTAATTGTCGTACTGTGGGCAGAAGCGATATACACCGATAGACGGCAAGACGAACAATGGCTCTAGGTTATCACGCAAAAGAACGAGCAAAGAAATAGGATATACAAACGTACGATTTAAGCCCCTTGCACAATAGGCGATAGCGATAGCGATAGCGACAGCGACAAGGTTGCCGACAAAACTATACCTTTGTCGGTAACTTTGTCGCTGTCGCTATCGCCTATTGTGCAAGGGGCTTTATTGCACACATATTACAAAAGTGGCGCGTGTCTCTAATCGCTCAGATGGAAGAAAACAAAGACAAAATAAATCATAGAAACGTAGCGTAACGTATTGGGATCTGACATTCGTCGCCATGACATCTGGTGGTCGAAAGCACTGAAGGCTCACAGATCTCGTGGCATTGTACATATGTACAGGCTTGGCGTGCGGTCGTACCGGCTTTGAGTTGTATTTTTATTATTATGGATGTTGAATCTTATTCTCCGCGTTGAAGATCTACGAGTAGAATTAATTATTCAGTTCGCAGTTGTAAAAATAAAACTCCAAAAACATTAAATGTTTGATTTTATTGCTTTTCTAACCCTAAAAGGAGTGCTTTATACATGTAATCATTTATTTGGCAATTTAGAGAAAATTTATCGTTTTAAAATCTGTAAAAATGCATTAAAAATGCAGAAAGAGAGAAAGAGAGTAAAGAAAAAAGTGACCCATTATACGAGAAAGTGTTAGCCGTTCTGCGCCATATTTGGTTAAGCCCCGCCTCCATGTCAAATCCCAATAGTCGACAAGCGTGCTCTGTGCGGACTCTATTAGTTTTATCGTAGGCTGTCAGCACCTGGGAAAAAAGGATTAGATCTAACTAGATCAAATAATATCTCAGCAGATCAAATTTTATTTGATCAGATATGCTCAGATATAACTTCTCATCTGCGCAGAACTGGTCATATATGCTTATATATAATTATATATAACTATACATGGGGAGTAATCTGGTTTTCGACGGCTTAGATCGGACATTATCTCCTCAAATCGGATCATAGCTGCTCAAGTCGAACCATATCTGTGATTGAATTTAATCGAAACAGTATAGATCTGACTGTATCTGTTTAGATATAACCATATCTATACTTGAACGCGATCCAAAATACATTATATCTCATCATATCTGTCCAGATATAAGTCGAACTGAGGTTGTGTATGATCGAAAACTGTTTAGGTATGACGATATCTGGCCATGTTTAATTATAATAAATTAAATGTTCGATGATCGATATTTGTCTAATGTAATATTTAAATATATAAATATAAATTTATTTATACGTAGCAAATTAAAGATATTCAATTAAATATCTTTAAGATAATTATATATAAAAATAATTTGTGATAAAAATATAATTTACAGAAAACAAGTAATTTTTATAAATAAAAAATTGTTAGTTATTTATTATAAAAGCACTCTCATCAGTTCGCCTTATCTTTAAAATACAAAAGGCAATCACAGAAATATAAGTTATTTCGTACATTGTAAGCTTACAGATAATGAATAAACAAAAGTGAAAAAATTCTCAATTTGATTATTATTCCCTTACGAAAAAACACCCAAGATTTTGGTGTTTACACTCAACTTTGGGTGTTTACACTCTATTTTCGGTGTCAACGCCTAAATTTTCAGTGTTAACACCGACATTTGAATGTCGACACCGAAACTTTGGTTGTCGACACCAAAATTCGAGTGTCGATACCAAAACTTTGGTGTCGACACCCAAAACTTGGGGATACATAAACAGGCCTTGATTAGGACATGTATTCTTACTTTAATAATAATAATAATAATGATAATGATAATGATAAAGATAGGGATAGGGACAGGGACAGGGACAGGGACAGAGACAGGGACAGGGATAGGGATAATGATAATGATAATGATAATGATAATAATAATAATAATCTTTATTTACGGAAAAACCCTTTAGTATATACACAAAAAAATGTAGTTTATAAAAATTAAATAAAATAGATAAAAAATACAATCAGAAAAACAATAAGTAATGTTAAGAGAGTAAACAAATGAAGTTTTTACAACACCTCCACGGAAAGTTCGACCTCCATGCCTAGAGAGAGGCGAGAGTGGCCATTTCACGCCAGGACGGCATTAGCGGGACGAAAGTAACCACTTTCCTCCCTAGGGCGGAACATAGGCGGACATAGGTCAGGACTATCGATAAAATTGTTTAATATTTTAAAAATTAATGTTAGGTCAAAAATTAATCTCCTGTTCTCTAGAGTGAT
>NW_020220010.1:0-59623 GCF_003070985.1 Temnothorax curvispinosus | reverse complement strand
AAAATTAATGTTAGGTCAAAAATTAATCTCCTGTTCTCTAGAGTGATTAAATTTAGTCTTATTGAAATGGGATAGTAGTCACGGCAGGTAATAGCCATAGGTTTTCCCATGCGGTAGGCTATCGTGCGTAAGAATTTATACGTAAGAATTTAATGAAATATTGGTAGGGTAATATAATCAGGTCCTAATCGAAATAATGTACACGTGTTTTATGGAATAAAAGTTTGTATATATATAAGTGTGTATATATATACAGGGTGAATCTTAATGGATGCACCAACTTTTTACCATAGGAGATGAGTTACCGACCGCAACTGTAATCAACCGAACGATCCATAGGTGACACCAGCTTGAATCGACCGCTTCGATCGACGAGTCCGAGATGATGTACAGGCAAGTTAAAAACTGTGAATCAAATAACGTATATCGTATGTACATACTTTTCTAATATATCCAACTGTCTTACGCATTTTTCTTTTTACATATAATTTTATTTAATAACACGATTTCTTATTATTTTCCATCTATGCGCAACGTATTTACCGCATGTACTACGTTTACGCGAGCGTTACTTTGGTAGTAACTTACGATAATTCACTCGTTTACGCAGAGTAAATTATCGTAAGTTACTACAAAATTTCCTTTACGCGAAAAAATTATCGAAAGTTACTACAGAAGTAACGCTCGCGTAAACATAGTAATAGAAAGAAATATCTTTTGTATCTGTTTCTACGTTTACGCGAGCGATTATTTCTGTAGTAACTTACGATAATTCACTCGTTTACGCAAAGTAAATTATCATAAGTTACCACAAAATTCTGTTTACGCGTAAGAATTATCGTAAGTTACTACAGAAGTAACGCTCGCGTAAACGTAGTAAGAGTATCTTTTTTATACGATTTTTTTTTAATATTTATATTTTAATACAGTTTTATTTGGTGGCGATTTTTTTTCACGCTTACGCGGAACATTTTAGCGCGTAAAAAAAGAGTTGGATATAAGCGGAAAAAAATAAAAATATTCTACTGTAAACTTTATGGATATAAAAGTAATAATAAAAAGTAATAATAAAAAGTAATAATAAAAGTAATAATAATAAGTAATAAAAAAAAAAAAAAAAAAAATTTGCGCAAAAATAAACATACTAACTACATCGACAGGTTTATATTACAAGAATTTAAATTTTGCAAAAGATTTCTTTGTGATAATGATGATCTTCTTGTTACCAGGGCTGATAAGGGCCAAGTCACAGCAATTTTGGAGAGAAATACTTATGTTAATAAGATGATTGATTTGCTTAATGATAGTTTGACTTACAAAAAACTTAAAAATGATCTCACTAGACGGATAACATCTAAAATTAATAATTTGGCAAAGTCTTGGTTTAGCAAGGGCATTATCAGTGAACAATTATTTAGGCATTTGAATTGTACTAATGGGAACCTCCCACGTTGTTACGGACTTCCGAAGATTCACAAGGATGGCTCACCATTACGAATTATTGTTTCTACTTTAGGGAGTCTACTATATAACATGGCTTATTTTTTACACAACATCTTAGAAAAATCTGTCCCTAAACCGAAGTCATATATTAAGAACGGTTGGTCCTTTGTTGAATTGATTGGTGACGTAGGGATTGGGGAGGATGATGTTTTGATCTCTTTGGATGTCGCGTCTCTTTTCACTAACATCCCTAAAGACCTTGTTTTGAAAGCGATCGAACGGAGGTGGAATCACATCTCTAAGGAGACGAAGCTCAGCCGTCCTCAATTCTTGTCAGCTGTGGACTTGATTCTTAGTTCCACTAGCTTTTCTTTTGATGGTCAAATATATGAACAAATCTTCGGAAGTCCGATGGGTTCCCCTCTCTCTCCGATTTTGGCGGATATGGTCATGGAGGACCTTGAGACGCATTGTTTGCAATTGCTTAGTTTTCATATTTCCTTTTTTAAAAGATATGTTGATGACATTTTCGCGATTGTTCCTAGATCTGGTATTGACGAGTTACTTAGAGTTTTCAATAGTTATCACACCAGATTAAAATTTACATTTGAAATAGAAAAGAATAATTCTCTAAGTTTTCTTGACACAATAGTGATTCGAGAGGGGACTGTGTTGCTTACGAATTGGTACCGAAAACCGACCTTTTCGGGGCGATACATAAACTATTTTTCGAATCACCCTCTCAAATACAAAATTAATATTATACGTAATCTTGTTGACCGAGCTATTCTTTTATCTGACGTACGTTTTCATAAGTCTAATTTAATCGAAATAAAAAAGATTCTTTCTAATAATTGTTATCCAATAAAATTAATTAACAAGTACATTAACATCAGACTTAACGAGCTACAGACACGTCATAACAATAATAATAGATCTAGCAGTAACAATGTAGCCCAGGATCCTCGAAGGTTTATCACTATACCGTATATTAAGGGCCTTAGTGACGGTGTTGGCCGTACAATGCGCGATGCAGAATTCAGGGTTCTCCTCACCATTCCGAAAAGGTTGGATTGCATTATTAAAAGGGGGAAGGATACGCTACCGAATCTTAAGCAAACGGAGTTGATATATGAGATTGATTGTGCTAATTGCAACGCTGCATATATTGGTCAAACAAAAAGGCACCTAGAGACACGGGTTAAGGAACATTTTTGTGATATTAGGAAGAACAGCGATAATCATTCTGTAGTTAGTAAGCACCGTCTCACGCATAACCACGATTTCAATTGGCAACAACCAAAAATTTTATATAAGGAGCGACACTTTAAGAAACGTGAAATCTCTGAGATGTTTTTTATTAAAAAATGTGATTGCGCAATCAATCTTCAAAAAGACACAGAAAGTCTGCCCGCGAATTACAACCGTTTGATTGGCGTCACTTAATTTACACTTTTGTTCTGCTCGTTTCCACCTGTGAACACATCTATTTATTTGTTATGTATCGGTCATTTAGTATGACTTCGTCTGTCACGCTGTACTGATGTGTTCGCAGCTATGGCTTGCGACGTTTCTTCGTTCTGCGCTACCGTTCTCACTTTCCGTTTTGACGCACAGAATATGTAAGCCTTACATTTTACTTTGTACATTATTTATAACTTAACTATTTATAACTTAACTATTTTTAACTCAACTATTTAATTGTATTCTTACTTTTTATTTTATGACTTCTGAGCGTTTTTATCTTTTTGACTATCGTGAGTTTATTTCACTTTTTTAGCTTTACGTGTGCATGATGTGGTTAGGGCACGATGTCAGCGACGTAATCGATATTTTGTACGCGGTTTTTGAGGATGCATAGCTTGATGAATCACTTGAGAAGGACCGAAAATGCGGTTGAAACGTTGTGAATTTTAAATATATTTATTATTTGGCCAGTCGGGTCGAACAAAAACGACTTTTGAAAAGTAATAATGTGAAAAATTAGAAATAATAACAGTGGACTTCCGCACCACCCTTGAGGTACCACCAATGGCGCGTTAGGTTTTTTAAAGTGGACCTTCGCCTGGAGCCATATTGTACCACATCTTTAGACCTTTTCAGTAAAAAAGTTCAAATAGATACATTGATGTCATATTGCGTAAGAGCGCACGCAGATGAAAAATTACATCAACATGTGACCGTGCGCAACACATCACCAATTTATCATATTTTTACTTTAGTATGTGCTCGAAATGGCCCCCCTCCATCCTCTCACAAAATGTAGCCCTTGGCAAAATTGCACGGCGCAAGACCTGTGGAGTTATTGCACGGCAAGCTCGTACAATTCGATCCCTCAGATCTTGAGCATTAGCAGGTCGCGTTGCGTAAACTTGCTGCTTAAGATGACCCCACAGAAAAAAATCTAGCGGTGTGAGGTCTGGTGAACGCGGTGGCCATGCGAAACCACGAATACAAATTAAACTATAAAAATATTCAAAAAAATAAGACTTATTTGAAAATATAAAAAGAATCTTTTTTTTTAATTATTGCACCGGAATCATTACTGATTTTTATTGTAATGGTTGCTGTGAAATCCGTACTGGTTACTAAAAGAATGTTTACTGTTAGTAGCGCGTAATGGTTAATGTAAGAAAGATTAAAAGTTGAGAGTGAGCAAAAATACAGGAATTATTACTGTTTTTCGGCTCCTAGTGCAGTAATTAAGTTTGCACAACGCGACTTGCTAGTGCTCAAGATGTGAAGGATTTAATTGTACGAGCTTGCCGTGCAATAACTCCACAGGTCTTGCGCCGGATGCGTCGTGCAATTTTGACAAGGGCTACATTTTGTGAGAGGATGGAGGGGGGCCATTTCGAGCACATACTAAAATAAACATATGATAAATTGGTGATGTGTTGCGCACGGTCACATGTTGATGTAATTTTTCATCTGCGTGCGCTCTTACGCAACATGACATCAATGTATCTATTTGAAATTTTTACTGAAAAGGTCTAAAGATGTGGTCTAACAATATGGCTCCAGGCGAAGGTCCACTTTAAAAAACCTAACGCGCCATTGGTGGTACCTTAAGGGTGGTGCGGAAGTCCACTGTTATTATTTCTAATTTTTCACATTATTACTTTTATATCCATAAAGTATACAGTAGAATATTTCTTATAGAAAAGTAGAATTGCTCAATTTTGTATAAGAATGGTAGAATATTTTTATTTTTTTTCCGCTTATATCCAACTCTTTTTTTACGCGTTAAAATGTTCCGCGTAAGCGTGAAAAGAAATCGCCACCAAATAAAACTGTATTAAAATATAAGTATTTAAAAAAAAATCGTATAAAAAAGATACTCTTACTATGTTTACGCGAGCGTTACTTCTGTAGTAACTTACGATAATTCTTACGCGTAAACAGAATTTTGTGGTAACTTATGATAATTTACTTTGCGTAAACGAGTGAATTATCGTAAGTTACTACAGAAGTAATCGCTCGCGTAAACGTAGAAACAGATACAAAAGATATTTCTTTCTATTACTATGTTTACGCGAGCGTTACTTCTGTAGTAACTTTCGATAATTTCTTCGCGTAAAGGAAATTTTGTAGTAACTTACGATAATTTACTCTGCGTAAACGAGTGAATTATCGTAAGTTACTACCAAAGTAACGCTCGCGTAAACGTCGTACATGCGGTAAATACGTTGCGCATAGATGGAGAATAATAAGAAATCGTGTTATTAAATAAAATTATATGTAAAAAGAAAAATGCGTAAGACAGTTGGATATATTAGAAAAGTATGTACATACGACATACGTTATTTGATTCACAATTTTTAACTTGCCTGTACATCATCTCGGACTCGTCGATCGAAGCGGTCGATTCAAGCTGGTGTCACCTATGGATCGTTCGGTTGATTACAGTTGCGGTCGGTAACTCATCTCCTATGGTAAAAAGTTGGTGCATCCATTAAGATTCACCCTGTATATATATATATATATATATATATATATATATATATATAAAATTTCGTACAGTTAAGGAGGTTGAAGCAGTTTGGTCAATCGAAGATTTTCGTTTGTAAAAAATATATATGATGGTATAGGATCTACCGCATGTGTGGAATAAATTTCAGATTTATTGACCATTCAGGAGCTGAGATATTAAATTCCAAAAATGCGTCGTTTTACATAGGGTTATATGGAGAAAGCGTTGGCGGCGATAATTGATCCCAATTTTCTTTAATATCTAGTAAAGATAAACGCTCAAAAAACGTGCTTACGCGTACGATAAATTAATGCGAACATTAGAACGGAAAAAAACACGTATTTACCACCTTATAACAAATATATTACGAGTTAAAGCGATTGAAATTAAACGGAAACAGTAGTTGATAGTTCGCGAGTAGGTAGATGTAGCAACGCAGCGTCGGCAATGTAACCCTAACCTTACCTAGAATGACAAAAAATTCACGGGCATGTTTACGTTCAGCAACTGCCGCTACGTGGCTCAACACAGAGGCGAGCGCTGCTACCAACCTCACAAAAGTGCAACGTTGCCAAGTTTTAATCGTATTTAATATAATCGACGGAAAAGTATTAAAAAATTGACAGCTTATATAATTGTCAAGGGAGCTACCAGTAATAACACAGGAACACAAAAAAAAGTTGTCTGAACAGAATACTCCACTAGGCTATCTTTATGTATTTTGACGCGCTGAACACGAATCCGTCGTCAGATTAATCTCAGCACGCTGTTCAGACAACTTTTCTTTTTTTGTGTGCCTGTGTAATCATTATTTCATTCTATCAACGGCAAAACATATATTCATGCCATTTTTATATTGAAATAATGAGCAATACCACAAGTTTTCAAGTTAGCACTGGCAAAAAAGTTTGTTTTTAGCTAAATAAAATATAAAGATGCATAATATGATACTTTTACTATACGTTTTATGCAATAGCAGCGTATGGAGAATAAAATGATACCTAATACAGATTTTTTAATGACCTAATAAAAAACATTTTTTTAAACCGTCAATTGACTCAACTGGACCGCTTCAACCTCCTTAATACACACATCAAGACTGTCATTATTCGTTCGCGCGGCGCGACGTTGGCCGAATAGGCCTATTTTGTAATGAGCCGGCACCGGTTTCTGACATTTACCCGACATTAAGAAAAAATTATATTTGTATATCCGATTCGAAATTTTATTACTCTTTTTAAACTAAATTTGTTTCTTAAGAATTTTTGAAAAATTATATATTTGCGTTGGTTATGACACATGTAGACTATATATAACACTTACATCAAATTAAGAAGTAGTCTACCACGTAAGGTTGGCTCACGATCCAGAGGTCCCGAGGTCTTGAGTTCGAATCCCATCAAAGTAAGTGTGTTTTTCAAGTACGAGAAAATATTTATAATCATAGGTTGCATCTTAAGAAACAAATTCAGTTAAAAAATAGTAATAAAATTTTAAAATAAATATAGTTTTTTTATGTTGGGTGAATTTTCTCATTAGAGAGTACCTTATTTGGGGGCTACACTCATTTGAGGGTACCCTATTTGAGGATTCTTTTCGTGGTTAACCCTCATTTCGGTGTTGATCGTCAATTGACGATCCGAATTTACAACAAACCTTTGATGGTCTTTTTGAGAGTATTTTTACATCGAAAATTGGGTGTTTTTTCCGTAAGGGTTTAATAGCTAAATTACATTAAAAATTTTGTTGAAGTTATTTGGAGACTTGCATAAATAATAATTACCAACTCAAATAAGAATTATTAGAGACTTTACATTTTTTACTTTAATTAATAAGAATTATTTACCGGTTATACAGGGTGTAACAAAAAGTATAAAATTGTTTGTTGTAAAAAAAAAAACATAAAAAAATTATTTTAAAAAATTTGATTGCATTTTGTAAACGCATTCAATTTTGCAAAATTGCAAATGTAAAGATTAATAAAAATTAATATTATTATTCGATTTCTTTTATTATTCTACGTATAAAAGTATGAAGGTAAAGTTATCGAAAAGTGTATATCTTACGACGGCTTACGAGATATCACATATTTTAGTTATAATAAGGTAGATAACCGCATAAATACTAAGTAAGTAGAGCCTATAATTTTTATTTTTATTTTACATATTTTCCAACCTTGACTGCAACTTATGGCGTTTTCGATTTGTGACAAACCTGGCTCGGGTTAGTTCATGGACATAGAACACATATACATATCATGTATGTATTCTATGTCTATGAGCTAACCCGAGCCAGGTTCGTCACAAATCGAAAACGCCATTAGATGTATTATAGCATCAAAAATTAAATCAAATCAATTTAATTAGGGGATGGGAGGGGATTTTACTACTACAACCGGAGCTGTGTTTCAAGTCTGACAAATTTAGTCGGTGCGCAGTCAAGGTTGGAAAATATGTAAAATAAAAATAAAAATAAAGCTTTCGCGCATTATTTACCGAGCTTGGTTCTTAATTAGCCCGTTTTCTATATTCCTGGATTTCCATATTTAGTCTATACTTTGAATTTTAACATTATTTGTGTTCATGTAGAGAGTATTGAATTTTAAAGTAAGATTAAACTGTCTTTATTATTATAATATGAATTTTTGGTTTGAAAGTACTGTTATATATTCTCTATCCAATATTTTTTGCTTTCCATTAATAAAAATTATTTTTGAATAATAAGAATATGTTGAGAATACAATTTCCGTACTTTATATGTTCGCGACCAAATCATCATTATATGTATATTCACGGTTTTGTTCACGGACCAATCACGTTAGAGCGCCCGAAGCGCTATCGTATCTACTATCTAGTTACTTTTATTCATTGCCTACGGTCTCTCTCTTCGCGCCTTTTTCACAGTAAACACACTTCACTTTTGTCTCTAACGTTCAAGTAATAAATATACCCTGCTGTGTATATTCCTGTGTGTTTCAATACGCCCTGCTAACAGAATATATTTTTCTTTATTAAATTATATAGGTATATTTTAAAGCCAATGCAATTGTACGCGCATTAAAAGCACGTCATACGCGCATTTGCGCTTCTTGGGTAGTGGAGTGGATGAGAGAAATAAAAAAATGAAAGAGGAATATAGACAAGAGACAGAATGAGGGAGTGAGTGTGTGAGTGTGCAGAGGATAGGAATTATTGCAAACCAAGTCTTTATCTCTAGGTCAAAAAGCCGAATCATAATTAATAAAGCATTATACTATACTTCATACTTCATGTTGTTACAAAAATTAATATGCATATCATTTATATTATATACTAAAATTTTACCTGAATATCTTCAGCATACATTCGCTTGTCAATATTAATCGATGAATTTAGGTTATGAAAGTCAGGATCAACATCTTCAGCAAATCGACCTCCCCACAGTTTTTGACAAGACTTTGTATCATCACATGTAAAACAAAAAGTTAATTTACTTATAAACCATTTTTATAATATTATACTTTTATTTTAATAATAAGAAGCTTAAAATTCTATTAAAAGGCGCGATAATGTCTCACGCTAAGTGCATAAATTAGCGACGTACAAACGACGAGACCTAACCCTGTATCTTTATGCAAATTGTCGAGTTGAGAAAGGTCCCGGTTGCACCAATGTCGCGTAATATTTAACCTTAGCTTAACTCACTCTTTGTCTCTTTCTAAGGGGACAATTAGAAAAAGATAAAGAGTAAGTTAAGCTAAGGTTAAATATTATGCGACATTGGTGCACCGAGCCTTAAATTATCAAATCTCAATAATGACAGAAGCGATCAAGTTCTGAGTTGACTCAATCGATAACTTGGGCTTGAATTTGTTCGGAAACAAACGACTTGTATAAATCGCTGAGTTATATAATTGCGGTCGGTTTGCACTTTTCGGCCGATTTTCTTACTGCCATCCCCACTCCTCTCGATTCATAGCGTCTGGGCAGCTCGCGGAGACGAAAGACGCTCGAACTGAGGGACGGTATTAACTGTATATCATATGGCTTTGGTTCGTGTTGCTCTACGTGCTAACCACTGTTTTTTTTTTTTTAATAGAATTATTAATAATGTATTTCAATTTTTTCGACTTAACTGGCAAACGGGTTTCGTACAATCACATTATTATTAATATTATAATCACAGATTATTATTATTAATACTATAATCACAGAATTATTAATATTATAATATCATGTTAAGAGTAATAGTAAAATAGGAATGTATATATTAATTGTACACACACACACACACACACACACGCACACGCGCGCGTGCGCGCGCGCGCACACATACACACACACATATGTATATATGTATGTATGTATATAATGTAAGACTAATATAATATCAGGTTCCATATATAAGTTTATTATATAAAATAAGGCTAATTCTTTACAATAGGGCTTTTTCCGAATTTTGATATTTTCTTGCGCTTCTCTTGGTAAAAACCTTTGTCGTGACTCCAACAGTAATAATCAATTGAGGGAGCCCGAAAAATATGTACCCTACCTATTTTTTTACCAATTTTTTTTCCTATTTTTATACCTGTTTTTTCCAACATGGATTTCCGGATTTTTCGACGTTATAAATATATAGTAACCCTTAAAAGAACCGATTATCTCTGTTCGTATACTGAGAGAAAGTGTCGGTATATTCTGTATTATCCAAACCCTTACGAAAAAAACACCCAAGATTTTGGTGTTTACACCCAACTTTGGGTGTTTACACTCCATTTTCGGTGTCAACGTCTAAATTTTCAGTGTTAACACCGAAATTTGAATGTCGACACCCAAAGTTTCGGTGTCGACACTCAACTTTTGGTGTCAATACCCAAATTTTGGTGTCGACACCCAAAGTTTCGGTGTCGACACTCAACTTTTGGTGTTGATACCCAAATTTTGGTGTCGACACCCAAAGTTGAGTGTCGACACCGAAACTTTGGGTGTCGACACCTAACTTTTGGTGTCGACAATCGGGTTTCAGTGCTGACACCCAATTATAAAACAAAAGATAAAAATTATAAAATGCAAGGTTAAAACTTTAACTTATTATGAGGCCACATTATACATATATCTAACTTTGAATTATATATATATATATATACCCAAGTAGCAGATGATATTTTTAAATGATTTTTTCAATATTTATTTTTCATTAATTATATTATACAACAAAGCAAAAAAAATTTAAAATTTTTTTGCTTTAATTGTCCTAACAATTCAAGTTTAGATTCTACCACAGACTTTACACCACTTGACACTATAATGCACAAATATTTTGATAAATTACAATTAAATTTTTTAAAAGTACCTTTAAATGCTTTGTAAATATCAATGCCGGTTGTTCCACTGTATAGTATGAAATCCGACATTTCTTCAGTATACGAAAAATCGTTTTGCACGATTCACACAAAAATACTGAATTGACTTACATGTTGAACGTTCGTACTCGAGTCACAATGAAAAATACGTGCATGTCTTTAACAACGATGTAAGTTTTTTTTCGATAGCACAAGCTATCATAATAATTCTTGATCTCACCGTGTTGCAAGCAAGTGGCATGTTTTTGATGTCCTCACCCAGCGAAAACAACCTAGGCAAAGTGATGTCAAATTGCCATCAAATTGCCGAGGGGTATGATGTCAAAAGGAGTGATCAAAATGATGGCAAAATGATGGCATCATGACTGCAAAACGTCTCATACCTTGATAGTAATTATGACTGCCATTTTGACGTCTGTTTGATGTCAAATAATTCCCTCTACAGTAATATAAATGCAAAATAAAAATAAAATTAAAACTAAATTACATTAAAAAAAAGACAAAATAAAGACAGAAATATATTGCATAAGGTTTTTTAATCAGATTTAAGCTTTGTTCTTAAATTTATGTGACAGGTAACTTAAAATCATATAGCATGTGACGTTGCACCGTGTGCACGTCACAGTCTTCGCCACTCGAACCTTTATATTGCGCGCGTACTGCCTAGTTAATAGTTTTCAGGAAGAAGCGGCCGGAAGGCCCAATTTGGCAGCGTGGAGCCATCCGCCGGTGCGGCGAAGCGCCCTGATCTAGGGGGCCGCGAGTCGAAGCCGCGGGAATGATCCCGGCATTGTTGGGTCGATCGTGAGCGTGGAAGGACGTCCGGCGAGGACCTCTCCGTTGCGCCGAGAATAAACGTGGGCGGCGGCCCTAGGAGCGACGTTGTGAAGGAAGGAAAGACGAGATGTAAACGACCTGCAATCCCGGACCTCAGGTATCGGGGAACAGCAGGGCGGATTGTCAGGTACCGTTTCGCGTTATTTTTGAGAGAGACGCGTAGGTTTGCTTGAAAGTTTCCTTACCTACGCGTCATTGCCGTGAATCCCTTGTCGGAATTATCGCCTTTTTGTTTCGTTTCTACGGGTAAGACATAGCCCGCCCGCTGACTCCCCGTAAGAATACCGAAGGAGCGTCCGTTTCTTCTCGACTCGACCAGTGTGATATGAGATTTTGCGTGTAATCAAGTAATGACGAATGACCGCGTGGCACCGGCCACGCGTCACGATGGTGGTGCGTGTTGCGTGAGAAAACCTCGCGGATCGGCTCAACAGTCATTAGAGTTAGATTACCATTTAGAGTATTCCGTATTCCGTATTAGTTTTGCGTCTATCAATTTGCGTACCGTATAAGATATCGGCGTTCCCGTTAGTGTTAATTTTGAGTATTTTGTGATGTGAGTCGTGCGTGCTTTCCACGCGTACGGTCATTCTGGGGCGTGTCGGCTTCCTGATACGTTAATTACCGCGCCCGGTACGGGAAGTGTGAGGCGTCGGGGTAACGGATCTGGAGTGAGCTTTTCCGAATAATGTGACCGAAAAACGGCCGCAATTACCGTTCAGAGATTTAGAGTATGATGTAGGGGGAGTCCGGGAGACTTGACCATAGAGGAGAGTTGAACCACTTCAAATATCTCGTTCAAATTTTGAACAAAGAGCTCAATCCGAGCACGTGACAATATGACGCTTGGTAGTGCGTTTCGACTGTGAGTGAGACAAACGTGTTTTAACGTGCTCGGATTGAGCTCTTTGTTCACAATTTGAACGAAATATTTGAAGTGGTTCAACTCTCCTCTATGGTCAAGTCTCCCGGACTCCCCCTACTTCGGCTGAAAGTATTGCGCGCCCCGGGGTGAATCGGGCGCGAGTATCGGCGTGTATCGTTCATTCTGCGAGAAACCTTTATTTTGCGTGTATTGTTCTTTCTGCGAGAAACCTTTGTTTTGCGTGGATCGTTCATTCTGCGAGAAACCTTTATTTTGTGGGTATCGTTCATTCTGCGAGAAACATTTATTTTGCGTGTATCGTTTTTTTCGCGAGAAATATTCCGTTTACGTGCATTGTTCATTGTGCGACCAATATTCCCGTCTTCGAGTTCTCTATTTCGCGCGTATCGTCATTTTGGGGATATTAATCGGCGGCGTATGGTAATAGCGGATCTTCTGTCCTTACGCGTATTAATTTTCCGGCGAATATTTATTCGAGCCACTTTGAGCGGACCCGCGTTGAAGGAGCGCGTGATCAAGACGCGTATTTCGAGTCAAAGGTGGTGTGGCCTTCTTCACACCTGGCGCCCAACATTTTTGGAGATTGTACTTTGCTCTGCTACTCGCTCAACATATTTGTGACGCGGTATATCGGGGCGGTCGCGCATAACCGCCTCGCGGCCGTAGAAAATAGCGTCGCAAGCAGTTAAGCTATCTTATAAACTATAAAGTAGTTAAGATCAACATTAAACGTAAATCAACTTAGTTAACGAATAAACTTACAATTAGTTAATGTATGTATATATGTATGTATGTATATGCTTTATTTTGTCTTCTTAGGGCTTGAAAGGCGTTTTTATTAAGAACGTACCCAAACCTTTACAACAATTTTACATAACCTTTTATCCTAACTTAATCTAGCTTATTTCTACTTAATCTAGTGGTGAGGATGTGGGCTTCTGCCTCTGCATCCGCCCACACCCACACCCGCCGCACGCACACACACACCTCTCCGCAAGGGACTTCCGTTTTCTCTTGCCTCCAAATTTCCAATTAAACAATTAAACCGCTTCTACCCCCCTCTCTCTTCGGCATGCCACTTATTCTCTCTCACTCTCTCCTCACTCATACCTTCCTTCTCCCTCCTTCCTTGATCCTCCACATACCCTTTCCTATCTCTATCCTTCTCAATCTCTCTTATCCACCATTCCCCCTCTTCCCCTCCCGTAGCACCCCTCCTAGCTTCCTGCCAACTCCCCTCTCTTTTGCTCCCATCCCTACAGCGCTCCCACGTCTTCTTTTCCTTGCACAGTCTGCATATTCTTTTCTCCTCCTCCTCCCAATACCTGCCTTCTCTCATTTCGTTCCAATAAACCTCGCTATCCTGCTCCATCTACTTTTCCCCCACCCTTTCTTTAGATACTCCGGTATTCCCTCCTCTTTTACCTCCTTGTACCACTTGTTGTACCTCGATTCTCTTATTCTCTCCCATCTTTCTGCTTTCTGCACCTCTCTTTCCCACCTCACCACCTCCTCCAGCCGTGCCTCTTCCTCCCCCCAGCTCCCTCCTCCCTCTACACACATGCCTCTATCACTGAAAAACTTCCTCCTGCCTTTCTCTTAACTTGAGCTTCCCCCTCCCCCTCCACCTCTCCTTTTCTTTTTTCTCCCCTCTCATCCCTTAGAACCTCTTCCTTCTCATCCTATTTCCAGCATTGCTCATCTATCCATAACCTTCTGTATTCTATCCTCACCCTCCTTCCCCTTCTCTCCTCCCTTCTTGCGATTTCCTCCAACCTCCATCTCATTTTCCTCTCCTTCCACGTCCAGTCTTCCATAATTCTCTCCTTCTTACCCTTCAGCTTTTTCTTTCTCTTCATAATTTCTCCTTTTTGCTCCTCACTCCTCATCCTTACTAAAACCATCTCCCTGTTCTCTTCTCTATCTCCCCCAACTGTTTTCACCTCCTCTCACCCTATATATTTCCTCTCACCCCCAAAATTTTTCACACCTCTTCCATCGTCTCCCTCCTCTTTCCTCCTTTTACCTCCAGCTCTTTTATTATCACGTTTTTTCTCCTCTCTTCACGCTCCTTCTTTTCCAACCTTTTCTCCAAACATCTTACCTTATCCCCCACTTCCCCCCTTTCCACCCTGCTCTCTCTCCTATTCCTCCCCCTCCCTGTTTCTTTCTAGCTGTTCCACCTTCTTTTTCAGGCCCTTTATGCAGCTTAACATCCTCTCCCTCTCTTCCTTCCTTTTCTCCTCTCGCTCCCTACACTCTCTTCTGATCTCTTCCAATTCCTCCCTCATCATCCTCCCCTGCTCTTTAAATCCCTTCTTCACCTTCTCCATCGTTTGTCTAAACTCCTCCCTCTACCCTTTCATCCCCCTCAATTCTTCTATAACCCCCTCTACCTCTTTATGTCCTTCCTCCATTCACTTTTCTCTTTTTTTTCCGCCGCCTAGCGATCTTGGTGGCTTCTTATTACCCTTATCTAAAGTTTTCTCTTCCTCCCCTCCCTCTTGCACTCCCTCGTTTACACTCTTCCTTTTTACCGCGTCCTATGCCTTCCCGACGCTCCCGCTTCTTGCCCTCTGCGCCCCCGCCACCCCTTCATCATACCCCATCTTCCCGATCATTTTGTTTCTTTCTCTACTGTTCTCTACTTTTTCTGCCTCTAGGAAAGTCCCTAGTAGCTCTATATCCCTAGCCGGCCGTCTCACTCACAGCCCTGCGTACAATCTATTCTTCCGCGCTCCGCGGCTGCTTTCCGCTCAACGCTTTCCCCTCTCTACGCTTAGCGTGCTCCTTGCCCGTCCCGCTTTCACGCACGCTTTCCGCACCCTTTTCTCCTTCTTTTCGTTTTTCTCAAGGTCTCCCTCCACTTCCACACGCACTCTCACTCCTCCCCTCTCTCCGTCTCACATGCACACCTCCATCAGCCCTCTCCTACGCTCTCACATACTGCCGAAAAATACTCGCCTAACCATCACGTGTCACACTCTATCGCACCGGAAACGGAAGTTCATAAACTTAAGTTAATGAATAAACTTACAAGTTAACATAATAAACTAAAAATTATAAATTTTTTTGGTATATATATAAATATATATGTATATTACTTATTGTTAGTACCATACTATTATACATATACATCATATATACAGGGTTTACGAAAAGTATGGCAACCCCTAAATATTTCGAAAATTACGCATTTTAGAAAAAAATGTTTCAGACAAAAGTTGTAGAGTTTTATTTGTTAATGCCAGGTAAAAATAACTTTAACCCTTAAATGCCGCACCTCTCAAAAATTTTGTAAATGACATGAGGGGTCTAAAAGACCCCAGCATGAAAAATGTCTCCCTACTCATTGATTTTTTTATCTTTAGTTATGAAAATTTTTTTTAATGTTGTTCAAGGCTTAGAAAAAAGAATAAAATGCTTATATTGTTAAAATTTCAACTTCAACATAGTATAAAAAATTAAGTAAACTGAGTACTGCTAAGTGTACAAACGGGTAGGTCAATCACTCAACTATCATCAATGGGAGCATGAGCTCCATTTTTGGCAAAAACATTTGAAAATATATCATTGTAAAGGGTCTGGGGTCCGCTGGACCCCAGAGGTCATTTAAGGGTTAAAATTTTTAAATAAAAATCTCTATTTTTGATTGCATATTCTTATCGCATACCTCGAGAGCTTTTCAAAACACTATAATAAAGTATTTTTTTATTAAAGTTACGAAGCTTAAAAGTTCTAGTATCGCTGACCCTCTCCCACGGGATCGACACTCCGAGAGAGTATAAAACGCAAGCGCCAAGATGTTCAGTGTTCTTTTCTCGCGCATAATTACGTGGGTAGGGTGATAGCGTTGTAGAGCGCTCTCTGCTTCAGTCGAGGACTTTTGTCTTTTTAATTCGCAAATTAATAAATTAAAAATTAAACGTTTGGCTGAATTATCTGTCAATAGTATGAATGTTAGTTTATCTTGTCAAAGGAGGAATGCTAATATTCAATTGATAGTTAAATCCCGATCTAGATGGAAAAAGAGACAGAGAATTTTCCGATGGAGGAAGAGAGTCAAGACGCATTAGTAGACTATGACAGCGAAGACAGTGTTGTCACAGTAATAGAGAGAGAAAGAGATAGCGAGGAGACAATAAGAAAAGATAGAGGTAAGAGAGTATTTCTTTTGAAAATAAAGCAATCTAGAAGGATAATATACATGTGCATTCAGAGAAAATAAAAATAGTAATTGAAAAACTTTGTATAGAAAAAAAAAAGAAAAAGGAGGAGACTAAAGGAAAAGATGCAATACCAAAACGCAAAGAGATACCGAAAATGAATGCGGTATCTAATAAATTAGAGGCGTCGTTGAAAACACTGGAAAAAGTTATGGCCTAAGCCAATTCAATGATGGAGAATATGGTAGAAGTCTCTCTTGTGAATTTCGAAAAAGAGAGAGTAAAACTTAAACGTTTAGAGGTAACCAAAAAAATACGCAAAGTTCAGTAGAGAATAGTATACAAACGGTTAAAGAATTAGAAGTAAAGTCTAAAAAGAGAAAGTTAGATGAAACAACAGTCTGTTCAGTCGGAAAAAATAAGAAGTTTAGAGACAATTAAAAGCGCATTAGAGGTGGAATTAAACAGTCAAAGGTTGTTCATAACAAATGAAAAAGAAAAGAGAGTCATTAAATTAACAAATGTAATTGCAACGAAAGAAGTATCCGAACATTTATTATTTCTAAGAAAGTTGGCTGATGCGGGGATTCAGTATTTATTTAGATGATAAATTGTTCAAGGTTTACAATAAACTGACAAATAAAATAGTTTTTGAAGGAATTTATGAGAAACCAAATTGGATTATACAATTTGAGGTCAAAAATAATCTCTAACTTAACTCAAGTAACATGTATTAAAAAAAAAAGATGTAAAATCTTTAATTTCTTCTTCACAAAATTATATTACCTAACTTAACTCAAGTGACATGTATCTAACCTAAGTGGCAGCTTTATATCTTTTTCACAAAATTATATTACCTAACAATTTAAGTAACATGTATTTCAAAAAAAGATGTAAAATCTTTAAATTAAATTGCGCCAATTGTAAAGAGAATATGTATATTGCTTTGAAAGATAATTGTTATGCAACTACTTTAAAGACATAAAATTCAAGTGGTATCTTTGTATTTCTATTCAAGAGTCTTCCTATTCTAAACCCAAGTGATAATAGCTTCTTAATTCTCTAACAAATTTTTAATATTACAAAGAATCATTTTAATTACAAAGAATTAAAGAAGTAACAGTACAAAATAAAAATATTTAATTAAAACAAAATAAATAAATTTTTCTTGTAAAAAAACTTGGCGCTGCTAGACTTTGAAATTTAAACATTAGTGTACTAAAATTTTTGATGGAATAAAAAAACAATAAACATAATTTAGGGAAGAATGCGACAGGAGTAAAAAAGCAGCGCTAAGTTTTTTTACAAGAAAAATTTATTTATTTTGTTTTAATTAAATATTTTTATTTTGTACTGTTACTTCTTTAATTCTTTGTAATTAAAATAATTCTTTGTAATTTTAAAAATTTGTTAAAGAGAATTAAGAAGCTATTATCACTTGGGGTTAGAATAGGAAGACCCTTGAATAGGAATACAAAGATACCACTTAGGTTTTATTTCTTTAAAGTAGTTGCATAACAATTATCTTTCAAAGCAATATACATATTCTTTTTACAATTGGCGCAATTTAATTTAAAGATTTTACATCTTTTTTTGAAATACATGTCACTTGAGTTAAGTTAGGTAATATAATTTTGTGAAGAAGAAAATAAAAATTTCACATCTTTTTTCTTTAAATACATGTCACTTGAGTTAAGTTAGGTAATATAATTTTGTAAAAAAAATATAAAGCTACCACTTAGGTTAGATACATGTCACTTGAGTTAAGTTAGGTAATATAATTTTGTGAAGCAAAAATTAAAGATTTCACTTTTTTTTTTTAAATACATGTCACTTGAGTTAAATTAAATAATATAATTTTGTGAAAAAGATATAAATAAGCTACCACTTAGGTTAGATTTTTGAATTTACAAAATATATTGCGTGTACTTGGCACTTTTTTTTACCGTTTATGAAAAAGGTAATTTTGTACTGATATCACCTATTTTGTAGTGTTAAACAAGAATCTGCAAAACATTTTTATTTTTTATTTTTTAATTATTTACAAAATTAGCAATAACAACAAATGCATAAAAATTAATAATATTTAAGTAAAAGTAAATTATACATTTCTCACAAAAATTGAAAGAACACTAAATTTATCTTTAAAAATAGGCAAAATAATTCAAGCAGCTGTAACTTTGTTAAAAATGAATAAAATTTAAATTTTATGCTTAAAACCTCTACTTTTGAAAGGTTACTATTATTTTTTAGTTTTTGTAAGTTTGGTAACTTTTGCATATAGAAAACTACGAGCTGGACAAAATAGAAAATTTTTCTCTCACTTTGTAGGCCTGTCACGTGCAAAAAAAAATCTGCGAAAATTTTCAATTTTTTAATGTGAAAGCTTGAAGTTTTCCTTCCAAAATCTTCTTTTAAAAATGTTTCTACGTGTCTGCATTGTTGTTCTGTACAATTGTTTTCTGGGTCAAAATGAAAAAGATAAGAATCGCTAATTTTTACATTATTTTCATCAATTTGTATCATATCTACGTTATTTTAAAAAATTTGGCAATTATACCGTTCAATAGAGCAAAGTTTCAGCTTTAAGAATCTGTTTTTTAAATTGCAATACGATGATTTCTAAGGGAGTTATGAGCAATCAAAGACAAAAAGCTTATTTCTTGTTCAATTCGCGATAAATTAGTAACAAAAAATTGTAGAAACATTTTTAAAAAACGATTTTGCAAGGAAAACTTCAAGCTTTCACGTTAAAAAGTCGAAAATTTTCGTGGATTCTTTTTGTGAACATGACAGGCCCATAAAGTGAAAGAAAAAATTTCTATTTTGTCCAGCTCGTAGTTTTCTATATGTAAAAATTACCAAACTCACAGAAACTAAAAAATAATAGTAACTTTTTGAAAGTAGAAATTTTAAGCTTTAAAATCCTTTTTTTAAATTTAAATTTTGTTCATTTTTAACAAAGTTACAGCTGCTTGAATTTTGTCTATTTTTAAAGATAAATTTAGTATTCCTTTAATTTTGTGAAAAGTGTAGATTACTTAAAGAATTAGTAATTTGTCAGAGAAAAATATCTAGTTTGTGAAAGTTATATAGTATTTAGGTAAATATGAATTAATTTCTTTTGTAAACTGGTAATTAGTAGAAATAAATTATTTATTATTAAAATAACTAATAGATAGTTTATAAAAAATAAATAACTATTTATTTGAAAATTAATATAATTAGTAAAAAATAATTATTAATTTTTTCAATAATAAATAAATAGTCTCAGATAAATTACTTATTAATCAAATATATACAGTATATATGCGTACATCTGGATTAATTCGAAAGCTTAGTCTCCATCTTTTGAAACATAAAATAGGGTGTGTAAGCCGTGCGTAAAGATGAAAATTCCCGGGTACGGTTACCGCACCCGGGAATTTTCATCTTACGGCACTTGTTACACAAATAACTATTATGCCATGACAGTGAAGTGCGGAATACAAATACTGAAAAATAATGTTCAAAAGACGAATCTTTAAATGAATTAGCAACCTTTAAATAATGTGAAAAGATGACACGAGATGTTAAATAAAATTCGCCATTTAACAATAACTTTTTAAGTAACAAGTTTAATCTACGGTGATCTAAATTAAATGTGAAAAGAAATTAAAATATTTTAATGAGTTCTCGAATCGTCCCCAATCAGAAATAGATATTAGTCACGTAGAAACAAATTTCCTAATTCGTCTGAGTAATTCGATACAAATGTTCTAGTTTAAATGTGACACTACTTTGTAAAATGTTAAGTTATTGTTTTCTCTACTCTACGATCAATATAGCAATCTTTATAAATTTCTTTCTTTCTAAATATAAATATTCTACACAATCGGAAAAATATTTTACAACATGAGTAAAGAACAAAATCAAAAAGCGAAATAATCAATTTTGACGCGATTAAAGGGGATCATTAATGGCGATTGTATTAAACTCTAGTCCATACTAACTAAAAATCGCGGATTATGCGTGAAAATTGTAGAATTGTTTCTTGATAAGTCTTATGTATACAGATGGATTCAAATGTTTCTGGCTTCCTCTGGTCCCATGCTACTTGTTCAGCATGTCCGTTCGTTACCAGTTCTTCAGTAAGGGAAATTAGCTTAAACAAAATCAATTAATTTCAATTAATTTGCGCATCTGCAAAGAGATTTTCGAAGATTGGATAATAATAACCACTTACCTCATAATTTTGTATCATAAAATAAATATTTGCAAAAATATTAGTTTGAATGCGACCTTCAAACTGAGCTTGAGCAGCAACTCCCTTTGAGGAACAATTTTGTACCACATTGTAAGCTTCTGTCGACCATTTACCTGCAAAGGAGTAACATCAAAGTACAATTACATATCCAAAGATAAATAATTTTGAATAGAGATGTATAATCTGGAAGAATAGTACATATAACGTCAATATATAGTTACCGTTCTTTGGTTGAATATTTGCTAAAAAGATTTCGATGGCTTGGAAGGGTAGCAAGGGTAGGCTCAAATAATTATATATCAATGGCCTACATTACGAATTACTAAACTGCCAGTAACCACCGTGATCGAATAATCGTACTATGCTTCTCTCTCCCGATGGATCTGGACGTTCAATGCATCCTCTAATCCATTTGTCCTTCCAATATACAGCCACGTAATCATCCTCTACAAAGTAAAAATGTATTGTACAATCAGAATATCCTGATTTCATTTTATTCAACGTGTTAAGATTATATCACTTACTGTTTAATACATCTAAAACTGGCAGCAATTCATTGTTATACCAACCAATACATCATGCTGTTTTTCAAATTTTGCAAAAGGAGAAATGATAACAGGGGCCGTTGAATTGGGACATTATACACAACTTCTTCGATCACCTCGGCTATTGTCGCGATATATATTCACGCCAAACCGCATATATAACATTGTGTTATTTTTACATTTAGGAAAATTATTTCATATTAACTCAATAGGCGTTAAACTTGCATACTGTGACGACCACGACGATGTCCTCACGGTCTCGCCGGCCGTGAAGGAGCGCGCCGTCGCTTTGTTCACTAAAGATTTTACGAAAAATCAATCACGACAAGACTCTCAGAAACCCAGATGGTAGCTCGACTAAATTCCTCGAAATGTTGGGTGCCAGGTGCGAATCCTCGCACCACGATCCACAAGATCGCTATTCTCTCAGGTGTGAGTTTCTTCGGGTAATCGCGGTCGGAGGAGGAAAGGGAACGTAGCACAGTTAACACACGCAAATAACAATAATACAAAAATAATGTATTTGACAGAAAAGATTACGTGAGAATAAATCAGCAAGTTGTTTCAGACTGAATCGGTGAATTACAATTTGTCTCTCAGATATTTTTCTGCGGAACGCGGGAACTATGAGATACAATAACGCGGACATTAGTCTAAGGACGCAACTTATAAGACGCAGTTACACGACCGCAATATACAATACGCGATTACACGAACGCAAGACACAATACCTACGCGCAACGACTTCCCAACTGCCAAATCGTTCCCAGTTGGTAGTCCCGAAAAGACACAATACCTACGCGCAACGACTTCCCAACTGCCAAATCGTTCCCAGTCGGTGGTCCCGAAATGACCATCCGCGACGTCTCGCAAATGGTCCCAAAATGGCTAGACGCGGGCCTCCCGCGAAAAGCCCCAAAGATCCAAGACCGGTGCCTCACGCCCCGGGACGTGATTGCGCAAACATTACTCCCCCGTTCTGCGACAATACGGTCCACCTCGGCGCGAAGGACACCTCGCTACATTACGCACCATGGTTACACAAAACGCTATTACACGAAACACGAAGACACGACGAAAACTACAACGAATCACACGATGACTGTCGGCCGCGTACGATTTTTCGGGCAGGGCGATCCCACATTACTCTGTTGGCCGGGCCCTCCGTCAGTATTCCATTCAATAATTATTTACTCGATAATACTCATATGCACAAACGCGATGCTACAAAATACTTCGCGACACAGTACGCGATTCTCTAAGCACGCTTCCCGCAATCTACGCGGCTCTCGGAAGGGCCCAGGCCGTCAGAATGATCTTACGTGTACTCAAACGTGAGTTACGAGGTACTCGAGTAGTGGCCTTACAAATTCCGCAGCTCGGCTGCCGGTCCTCTCGGGATGTCGTCCCTTGCCACGCCGACACGACAGTGACGATCCTCTAGCTCGGCGGGATCACGTCGGGCCCGCGCCTGCGCGCGCCGTGCTTGCAAGCCCTCCTTGCCGATCAGCCCTATGCGAGCCGAGCGCCTCCCGCTTCCGTCGGCGCCCCTCGTGGCTTCCTCGCTCGCCGGCGGCAGGTTTGAAAAGCCTATTCTCGAGTCCGGCTGACCGGGCCGCGACTCTGGTGCCGGTGTATGACGGCCAAGCTGGCCAGGCCATGGCTCCGTCGACCGGTAGGCAATGCTCCGTGGCGATCTCGCGATTCGGCAGGCTTCATCCCGGCGAACATCGGGGCTGATGCGCTCGCCCTGCGAGACGCTCCAAGCAACGTCGGCATATGGGCCCAATCGTGACCCGCCCGCCGGCCAACTCCTACGTAGAACGCCTCCCGTAAACTCCCTCGGCGCGACTCAAGTCGTTACAATTTCCTCCTGGCCATCTACTCGATACCTAAAATCCTCGAAAATAATATAAGGTACCGAATTCTAACGCTGCCGCCCCGCCTCGCTCCGGCGGAGACGACATCCCGGACGTTCCCCCCGGTCGAGCTATCGTCTGGACAGGGGACGTGACTATGTCACGTCACAATACATAAGTGAATCTCGCGTTTTATGTAAAATAAGAAACCGGTAATCTAACCTATACTACGTTTACGCGAACGTTACTTAATTCTGTAGTAACTTATACGAACGATACGATAATTCCTCTGCATAAACGGGAGATTTTATAGTAACTACAATGATATCGTTCGTATAAGTTACTACAGAAGTAATACTCACGTAAACGTAAACTACTATAATTCCTGTCACATGCACTTATTGTTAGTCGCGTAAAAGAATCACGGTGCGGTCTCGCTTCGCGTCGTATAATAATAAATAGGATAATTACATGTAAATAAATAAATAAAACAATTACCTTGAATCAGAAAACCCAGAAAACGAAAAAAGATTGAAAAAAATTAAAGCGGGATTGCCAGGAATTCAATTAAGGACTTTCCGAATTCCATTTTGTCCAAAAAAGGAATTGAAATAGTTTCAATATCATAGAATTCCTTATTTTGAAAAGAATTTGTCTTTTTTGAATCCCATCCAATTCCGACACAAAAATATTATACCACTGAATGTCAGGTTAGGGATTGGAAAGTTTCGTGATGAATTCCATTGAATACCATTGATTCCGTTAACGAAATGAATACCACTGAATGCCAGGTTAGGGATTGGAAAGTTTCGTGATGAATTCCATTGAATACCATTGATTCCGTTAACGAAATGAATACCATTGAATGCCAAACTAGGAATTAAAAATTTCCGTATTGAATTCCATTGAATTCCGTCTATTCTGACAATAAAATGAATACCATTGAATGCCAGGATAGGGATTGAAAAGTGTCCGTGTTGAACTTTGTGGCGGTACGCGCCACCAATAGTACACGCCCGCGCGGTATCTGCATTACCGGCAGTTCGCGTCGACGCCGCCAGGCGTCGCATCGCCGGGGCATCTTCTCGAGTTCAAAGTTTTGTCTCGACCGCTATGTAAAGGGACCCCCTACGGGGCCTGACAGATCTTACAAATCTCATTTTCGAGCTAATTGCCCGTCGGCAGTAGTGCGTGTAATGCCCTTAGGCATACACAAAAGCTCACCGACGAACAACGGCGCTTGGTCGCCCAACGGAGGCGCGAGACGTTTCCTAAACCATCTAATGCCATGCAATTCTATAACCTTTACGGATTCCATAGGATTGGATGGAATTGAAAATTTCTTTTTTGGATTCCATGGGATTGGACCATCTCATTTCGAATCTCATCTAATTTCATCTAATTCCGCCAAAAAAGGGATTCAAAGATATTAAAAAATTTTAATATTTTTTAATCCTTTTGCGTTTGCTGGGAAGATATTAATCGTCGCTTCGCGTAAAGAGTCACAGTCGGTATCGCTCTGCGCGTACTTGACGCGAGACCGGCGAGACATTTTTTTTTTTTTTTTTTTTTTTGAGGTTAGTTTTCTTGGCTGAGAGAAACTTAGTGCTTTCGGTCCCACCCTGGAACCATACGACACAACGATGCTTGACTCTGATTATATTTGTCTTCTTGTTTAAATAATCCTTCCTATCCTTTTAATATAATTGTATATGTTTCTGATTGTAATCCATTCCTTTCTTCTGAGTGTCCTTGTAATGTCTATCTCCTCACTTATTCCCCTCAGTCTGAGGTCCCCATCCTGAGGTCTCTCCCTCTCCTCGTCATACCTGTTACATCTCCATAACACGTGATCAATACTTTCGCATTCGTTGCCGCATTCGCACCTGGCGTCATCCATGTACCCCTTTCTTGCTAGTGACTCGTTGACGTTGTAGTGATTGCTCCTCAGTCGGTTAATTAACGTTATAAAATATCTTTCTTCATTCTTTTCATGGAACCATGGCTTCTTTTTTTTCTTTTGTAGAAGTTTTTGAAATAATAGATTCCTTTAAATCTAGCATCTTTAACTAAGGAATCTTGTGTTTTATTCCAAATTTCTTTTCTGAATTCCTGACAAAAATTCAGAAATTGTACTTCTATATGGTCATCTGCTTCCTCTTCTGTCGCCTTCTTTGCCAATTTGTCCGCCATCTCATTGCCACTTATCCCTACGTGTGATGGAATCCACATGTAGACAATCCTTTTCTTTTTTTCTTTACAGAGTCTAAAGTGTCTTTCTCTTATTTCGTTGATATACCTGTTTTTGTATACACTTAAATGGTTATTACGTATTGCTTGTAATACTGCTCTGGCATCTGTTAAAACTGCTATATCTCTTGGTCTACTGTCCGCTTCGTTCTCCATAATTTCTAAGGCTGCTTTAACTGCTATGGCTTCTGCGGTGAAAGTAGAACAATTCTTCGATATGCTAATATTATACGCCTCCTTTTGTTTTTCTATTACCACACTGGCGCCCAATGATTTGCCACCTCTTTTCTTGGATCCATCTGTATAGATTATCGTGAATCCTTCTTCCATGTCATGAGTTGTTTTAATTTTCTCCAACAATTGCGCATTTGTCACTCCTTTCTTCTTCCGATAGTATCCAATACTTAAATCTATATTTATTTTTTGTGTAACCATATCATATTCCATATCAAATATTTCAAATTTTCTTCTTGCTCCCATTTTCTTTCTACACCATTTTATTCTTCTCCATGCTTCTCTTATAATACTTCTTTGGTGTAACGGTTGTCTATATCTAGCATAGTCTTCGTTTTGGACTAACTCTTTTATCTTTGTACATAAATCCTCCTCTCCGTATATACTAATCTTACTTAAACAATTCCTAGCTAATATTTCTGCTCTATCCCTGAGTAAGGTTACTTTTGCTTCCGCAATTATCACATTATTTGGAGTACTATTTCTATACCCTAATGCTGTTCGAATTCTTAAATTTTGTGTTCTTTCCATTTTTAATTTCTGATCTTCCTTTTTTAGGAAATATACAAAATTCCCATAATCTGTAATTGATCTAATCAAACTTTTATATAGCATTAATGCTATGTTAACTTCCATACCTTTCGATTTCTTATTTAAATACACCATTAACGAATTTGCTTTACTAACTTTACTTTTTACTTCTTGAACCTGTTTTATAAATTCTAATTTACTATCTAACCATATTCCTAAACAAGTTAAGAAATAATTGGCTATGAGAGCCGACGCAGGATCGAATATGCAAAAAAATTATATTTGCAGTCAAAACATTAAAACATTAAGATCAATCAAACGTTTCGGCCCTAAATCGGTTTTGACTGCAAATATAATTTTTCCGCATATTCGATCCTGCGTCGGCTCTCATAGCCAATTATTTCTCAACTTGTTTTACTCAGAGCCTACCATATACGTTTGTATATTCCTAAAAATTTAGCCTCTGATTGTGCACATATTCTCGTATTTTTTAATTCTATGTAAGTATTATTACATCCACCGTATCTCGAAAATTGTACTAATACTATTTTCTTTGGTTCTAATTGAAGTCCTAACTCTGTAAGTTGTTCATTAATACTATTCACAGTCTTTTCTAATATTCGTTTATTATTATCCCTATTATGTCCTTTGACATATGCTGCTATATCATCTGCAAATTGCACTGATTCGTATTCTATCTGTTCTTTGTTAGTTACATTATATGTATATAGCGCGTACAATAATGGACTAAGTACAGCTTCCTGAGGTAATCCTCTATATACTCTTCTATATTCTGATTCTTGACCATTAATAATAAATTCCGTGTCTCTATAATATAGCCATTTACCTATATACTTTCTAATATTTACCGGAAATTTTAGTTTCTTTAAAATTGTCATTAATATACTATATATTACATTATCGTATGCTGAGGAAACATCTAAGAAGGCTGCCAAAATATATTGATTTGTATAAATACCGTTCCTTATATCTGTTGTTAACCTGACCAAATTTTCCTTGCACGACCTGCCTCTCCTAAATCCATTCTGGTCCCTCGCTAGCTTGTTATTTCGTTCCGCCCACCAGACCATTCGCTCATTCACCATTCTTTCCATGACTTTTCCTACACAGGATGACAGTGCAATTGGTCTGACTTTTTCTTTTCCAGCCTTGTCAATGAACATCGTTTGATATTTCCTCCAGTCTTCCGGGAACCAGTCCGTAGTCCATACTTCATTACATATTTCTAGCAACACCTCCTCCATCTCTTCGGTCAGATCCTTCAGCATATTATATTCTATTCCATCTCTTCCTGGTGCCGAATTTTTCTTAATCATTTGTAGTGCTCTTTTTAGTAATTATTCAGTTTAGGGGCCTCACCTCAAATCTCGATGTAATTATGCTCAATCGACGCGTTTTTGTACAAAACGAAAGAATCTGGCAGAAAAAAGTGTCGCTTTGCCCCGCGACGCGAGATATTAAACGATAAAGTTGACAGGAATCAGGTTATGATTCCTGTCATACCGACGAGCTGTAGCGACTACTGGCGACTACGAACATGCCCTGTGGCCACATGCGCATGCTCAGTGGCCGCACGCGCATGCAAAACTGCGCTAGTTTTAAATATGTATTTAAAAGAAACTATATAAAACAAATGAAGCGCGACAATAGCATTACTGTTAGATGCGAAATTGCATACCACCTTGCCACGCAATGTTAGGCTTAATAGAATTTGGGTATTTGACAAATTGTCAGGATAAGCTAATAGATTTTTTAATCCAGCATGGTGTTCTAACATCTACAATTAAATGTAGTGAATGTGGTAGTGACATTGATATTGATAAAGAAACTTTAAAGTACCGATGTAGAAAACGGTACTACGTAAAAAATGAGCACAAGAAACGTGTCTCGAAGCAGTGCAATTTTAAGAAAAGTGGCAAAGCTGGTACTTGGTTCGGAAAAAGTCATCTTGACGTGGCAACAATATGTAAAATTGTTGCCTGCTTTCTAATGCTAAAACATCCACGTCAAGATGACACGCAAGATGAAACTGGCGTTTCATCGTCGGCCACGATTGTTGACTGGTTCAATTTTTGCCGAGAGGTAATTATATTTTAACATATTTTCATAAATACACGCACGCACGCACGCACGCCGCACGCACGCGCGCACACACACATACACAAACATGTAAAATGTATAAAACAAAATATTAATAATATTATTTCTTCTTACAGGTCTGTGTGTTCTGGGCTGAAAAACATAGTGAGAAATTTGGTGGCCCAGGATGCATAGTAGAAATCGATGAAGCAAAAATTGGAAAAAGAAAATACAATCGTGGTCGGCTCGTAAAAGGTCAATGGATTTTCGGAAGATATGAGCGAAGCACAAAGAAGATTTTTATCGTGCCAGTACAGGATCGAACTGAAGAGACACTTCTGGCGTGTATCAAAGAGTGGATATTGCCAGGCACCACCATCATGTCAGATTGTTGGAAGTCCTATAATTGTTTAAACAATAAAGGCTTCCAACATCTAACGGTAAACCACTCATACAATTTCGTCGATCCCGAAACTGGTGAGAACTTTTTGCCATAGTTAACTATATTATTACTGTTTATTTGTATATTGTTCTGATACATTTTTTAAATCTACAGGCGCGCATACGCAGCATATAGAGCGTGTTTGGAGAGAAGTTCGCGGAAATATCCCAAGGTATGGAACCAGGGAAGATCATGCCCTTGGATATTTGAGCGAATATCTCTTCAAACGCGAAGAAATCTTCTTTGATGTCATCGCAGAATTATATCCTCCGACATCCACTTTTGAGGACCAGCCAGAAGCATCTGATGACGAACCAAGTACCAGCACTGCTTAGAGATACGTTTCTTGTTCTCATTTTTTACGTAGTACCGTTTTCTACATCGGTACATTTATGTTTGTTTATCAGTATCAATGTCATTATCACATTCACTATATTTAATTGTAAATGTTAGAAAACTATGCTGGATTAATAAATCTAATAACTTATCCTGACAATATGTTGCATACCTAAATTCTATTATACCTAACATTATTCGGTTTACAACTTGCATATACTTTAAGTTGTAAAGCGAGGTCCTCGCTGCCTACCGGCGGGGCGGGTGCGGGGGAGGCAGCGTGGACCTCGCTATTAGTTTAATTATGCGTGGGAAGCACACGTGTCCACGCGAAACAAGGTGCCACATGGGTTCATGACGCGCTTTACAACTTAGCATGTACTTTGTTGTAAAGCGCGTCATGAACCCATGTTGGTGCAAGGGGGCTTACATGCGTGAGCGCACGTGAACAGGAAGGCTTTTTTCCCCTGCACCCCCCCTCCATGCATGTACTTTATAATTTCGCTTTACAACTTAGCATGTACTTTATGTTGTAAAGCGAGGTCCACGCTGCCTACCGACGGGGTGGGTGCGGGGGAGGGGGGGCCGAAGGCCCCCCCTTGCACGCCCCGTGTGTGTGTGTGTGTGTGTGTGTGTGTGTGTGTGTGTGTGTGTGTGTGTGTGTGTGTGTGTGTGTGTGTGTGTGTGTGTGTGCGTGTGTGTGTGTGTGTGTGTGTGTGCTTCCCACGCATAATTAAACTAATAAAACTCCCAGCGTGAGACCTAATTGCTTGAATCGAGATGCTTCTGCACGATTAATTCATTTAAAATTGGCGCAGTTTTGCATGCGCGTGCGGCCACTGAGCATGCGCATGTGGCCACAGGGCATGTTTGTAGTCGCCAGTAGTCGCTACAGCTCGTCGGTATGACAGGAATCATAACCTGATTCTTGTCAATTTTAACGTTTAATATCTCGCGTCGCGGGGCAGAGCGACACTTTTTTCTGCCAGATTCTTTCGTTTCGTACAAAAACGCGTCGATTGAGCGTAATTACATCGAGATTTGAGGTGAGGCCCCTAAACTGAATAATTACCCTCTTTTTAATTCTTCTCTTGTAAACTTATCTTCTAAGCTGTCTTTCATATTGTGTATCCCTTCCTGGTCCAACATTTCTACTTGAAAACTTGGTGGTGCTAGTTTATCAATTTCTTTTCTAATTTCTTCTTCTCTATTTTTGTTCGTCCAGCTGTTCCAATTTATCTTCTTTTTAACATTTTTAAAAATTCTCATTTTATTCCAAACATATGTCTGACTCGTAAATCTGTTAATTGATGCACAGAATTTATCAAAACTTTCTCTTTTCTTTGTATTAATAATCTTCTTTGCCTTCGCTTTTCTCTTGTTTTATTCTACTAATGAATGGAAATCTTTCTTTTTTTTTTAAATTATTTAACGCTTTTTGTCTTCTTGTTATTGCTTCGTCACAATCCACATCCCACCATAGAACTCTTTTTCCTCTAGATTTTTCTTCTGTCTTTCTTTTGAAGGAGTTTGTGACGTCGAATCAACCGCCACTACGCTCCCGGCACTACGGCAGCACTATTGCGCTCGGAGCGCTCTATATTTCCTGCTCTTACTTACTTACACTTCTAGTAATTTTCTTTTCACACTGAGTGCAGCTATGCAGTCCTTTGCTAACCATTGTAACGTACTGACGCATTGACGTGCCAAGGAAATAAAGGCATATATTTTATCCATAAAATATCCTGTTACTTGCTCACCCTATCATCTTTTATTCTGTTCCTCTTTTTTATTCTGATCTCTTGTTTTTCTTCCATCTTCGGTGATGTTTTCGATCGTTGTTTTAATTACCTTGATAAAAGCTGAATATTTTTCTTCCTTGTTGATCTTATTTCCCAATAAAGTCTCTTTATATTCTTCCATGTTGTCCTTAATTATTTGTTCCATTTTATATTTATACTCTATCCATCTTGTTTTTTTTAGAAGAAAATCTATTCGTTTTCTTCATGTAGCTTTCTATTTCTGTTGTTAACCGTATTTCTACTGGATGATGGTCTGAATCCCAAGTGTCATTAATTTGTTCGTATTCAATATTATCACATATTCTTGAGGTGGCGAAAAATAAATCTAAATTATTTGAATGTTGTCCTATTGCCCCCACTCTTGTTAATGTATTTAAATTGACACATATATATTCATTATCGTACATGTTTTCATATAAGTATTCTCCTTGTTTGTCTATATCATAGCAATTCCATAATGTATGATGTGCATTAAAATCTCCTGCAATAATTGTCTCTAAGTTTTTAGTCTCAAATTTGAATATGTCTTTCCATATTTTATCTGTTATTTCTCCCGGTCTTCTCTATATATTGCAACAATATTAAATTTTTTTTTTGTATTAATAAGTCTTACACCTATAATATCAAATATATCATTTACTTTTTGCCAACCATTTATGATTTCAAATTCTATATTTTCTTTAATACTAATTGCAACTCCTCCACTATTACCTCTACTTAATTTACAGTACGATTTAAATCCTGGTATATATATGTTATTTTTATTACACTTTGTTTCTGTAAATATAATTATATCGTATTCTTGTGCTCTTTTTATTATCTCATTTTTCTTACCGTAAAATCCTCTGCAGTTCCAATTAACTATTCTTAGATTGAACTATTCTTAGATTGCCAAAATCTTGTTAACGCTGTGAAGAGTCCGCTCGAACTCTTACACGCGCTATCTGTTGCTCTTGATCTCTTCTAAAATCTCTTTTCATATCGCTAACTATCATCCTTTGTTTTCTAATTTTTTCCTCTAGTTCTAATTCCTTTTTCTTTTGTAATATGTCTTGTTTGATCTTATATTTATCTCCCTGATTTCTTATTTCAAGTTCCTTTTGTTGGATCATCTCCTATATAGTTCTTCTGAATTCCCAATCTTGATTAGCATAATATATTAATTTCAAAATTTAAAAACTATTTAATTTAGAAATTACATCAACTGACCAAAACCATGGTCAAAATTAATAATGTCTCGATGATTGATCCGAAAAAAGTGCTGTGTGAATCCGACAAACCAAGTTGGCTCACAGTTTTTCAATGTTCATATCGAAAAGACGTTATATATTGCCAGTCACGGTCGATTTAAATTACTTTAATTGTTAATTTATATTAATTTCGCTGCTAGGCTTGTAATGATGTCTCGATCTCTGTTCATGCCTACTGGAATATTTATTTCTTCTTCTCTCTGACCTTGTCTTTCTTCCTCTGGAGTATTATTTTCCGATTCTTTCTCTGATGTTTCTTTATCCCATCTTTCTGGTTGTTTTTCCACTTGTTTTAGGGCTATTCCTTTTTTATCTTTTGTAATTTCTTCTCTTCTGTTATCGAATTGTTTATAGTAATTTTCTTGTTTATTCTTCTGTGTCATTAACTTGTCTTTATATGTATTAGTTTTCTTCGTGTATCTATCTTCCCTATCCTCTTCGTATGTTATTAATTTTCTGGATGTCTGTGGATCCTCCCATCTTCCTTCCATCTCCTGTCTTGGTTGTGAAAGTTTTGGCCATTGAGCCGGTGTTTCATATCTATCATATGTTTGTTCTTGTACTTTATCTTGTTTTTTCCCAGCCAGTATTCTTTCTGCTTTCATACAAGATACATTATTAAGTCCCATTGCCAGATTTTTATTTTTATTTTTCTCATATTTTCTGCACATTCTCCATGTAGATATGTGGTTGCCTCCGCAATTTCTGCATTTTGTATCTCTCGTGCAGTTTCCATGTCCCAGATCTCCACATATTATACATCTCTCTTTACTCTTACATAGAGCTTTTATGTGGCCAAATCTGAAACACTTGAAGCATTGTTTGACCGATGCTATGAACGGTCTAACTTTTATTGCTGTTCTACGTCCAAACAGATCTAGACTTTTCCGAACTTTATCGCCCATAAAAGTAATTATTAGATTTCCTGTATCCTCTTCTGTCAGAATCTTCTTTTCTTTATCCCACTTTTTCCTGTACATCTTTCCGATTTTTAGAACGTCATCGTGGTCGTCCATTGACTCCCATAAATCTGGAGTGCTATCTCCTCAGTCTGTGATTACCCCGACAAATTTCGATCCCCTTTGGTCAATTTCTGCCGATAATCCTGTTTCCTTTGTAAGGTTATTGATTCCTTCTAAACAAATATTTGCGTTAGTACAGTTATTAAATTTACAAATAACCGTTGTATGTGATAACATTATGATATCTTTCGGAAATATTTTTTCCCTTGTTGCTATTTTCTAAATTTTAAATCGATTCTTACTTCTTTTTGTCTGTACTTTATCTTTAATCATTCAGTTTAAGTACTAATCTATACGTGATATTGGTCCCTTCTTTGAATTTAACCTGCTTCTGGTTTGCCATTTCAGATGCGTCCAATTCACTGATTCTTTCCAGTACGCCTGCACGATTCATATATTCCTCTTGTGCCGTCCTCTCCATTGCTTTGCTGGAATCTTCCGTGGTCGTGTCTCCTGATTCGTACGTTGAATCTTCCGTGCTGACGTCATCGTTACCTGATTGGCTGTTCCTTTCTTCCCTGTTGTCTATCTTTATAGTAGCCTTTTCTTGCAGAATTTTGGCGCGCTTTTCCTTCGCCATCTATTTTGTCCTACCATCTGCCACTCTCCTTCCTTCTGTGAGAATCCCTGTGTATCCTCTTATCTATTTTCGGTTGAACCATCTTCTGCGGCTCTTTTCCTCTCGTTCACCAACACGCTCGCCTCGACTTCCATCGCTGATCTCTTTGTATCACTCATCGAAAGTCGTTCTCTCGCTTTGCGTGTATCGTCAATTTTTCCGAATTTTTGCTTGACTTTATTCCCCCTTTCACGGGGGGAAATTTTCTTTTTTCCCTTCAACCTGGCTATCCTAAGAGTCGTATATGTCCCTCAGAAGATAGATAGATAGATAGATAGATATATTTATTGACTCCCCTCAGAGTTGCAAGGCGTTTTGAAGGGACGTTCCCAACCCTTTACAACTTTATACATTTTCTTAACCTACCTTAGCCTACCTTAGCCTATCTTACATTTAACCTTACATACTAACTGCCTTGCTTATCTTTACACACACACACACACGCTCGCAAGTTCCCTACCTCTGTGGACTTCCGTTTCCGTTTACAAACTCCTCACTCATCCTCTCCCTTTCATTCACTCCTCTCCTCCCCTACCTCCCACTCCCCTCCGTCATCTCTCTTCCTTACTCTCTCCAATTTCCTCAGCCATCTCTCTTCCTCCCCCTCCTTTCCCAACACTTCCCCCACCGCTTCCTGCCATGATCTTCCTCCCCCCCAATCTGCACACTCTCCCCACACATGTTCCCACGTCTCCTCCCCCCCTCCACACACCCTGCATATTCTTCTCTCTTCCGCCATCCAGTGTTTCACCCCCCTCATTCTACCCCCCAGCCTGTATCTAGCTACCCTCTGCCACCTGGTTTCTCCCCAGTTCTTTTTTAAGTATTCCGGTATCCCCTCCCCTTTTATCATGCCATACCACTTGTTAAATTTTGCCTCCCCTATCTCCTTCCACCTCTCCTCTCTTTGCTTTCTTCTTTCTTTTTTAAGCACGTCCTCCCCCCTCCACATCCCCTCCTCCCTTAGCTCCTCCACCTCCTCTATCCTCCAGCCCCTGCTCTCCGCCGCTTCTTTTCTCTCCTCCTCCCATCCCCCCCTGCTCACCCCTCTTTTCGCCCTCCTTTTTACCTCCTTCCAGCACTCCCTTGCCAGCTCCCCTCCCTTTTCCTCCACCAATTTTTTCTCATACCCCCATGCTCTCATAACCGCCCTTTCTCTTAGTTTCTCCCTTTGTAACTCCTCCCTAATCATATATCCCGGTATACATCTTTCCACTCCCAACACCCACCTTAAATATCTTTCCTGCAATCTCTCTATTTCCCCTCTTTCCCTCCACCCCCATATTTCCACTCCGTAACTTATCACCGTCCATATCAACTTATCAAACAACCATATTCTCCTACCCCAATCCCCCCCAAACCTTCTCTTTCCGATCCCCCATACTTGTCCCAGCAACGCCGCCCCTCTCCTCGTCCTCTCTCTTACATGTTCGTCCTGCCTCCCATTACATTTTACTACATATCCCAAGTAGCAGAATTTTCTCACCTCCTCAATTATCCTACCCTTCCACCTCCAACTCACCTTTTTCCATCTTCCTCCCCCTTTTCTGTATCTCATTACCTTCGTTTTTTCACTGTTCAATACCAATCCCTTTCTGTCCAAATACCCCTCCAGTTTTCCCATCATTCCTTTCATATCTTCCTCATTCTCCGCCAACATCGCTATATCATCCGCATAAGCCAGTGTATATATCTTTCTCCCTCCCAGCTTTATTCCACCCCAGCCCCCTCTTTTCAGTTCATCGTCAATGTCCGCCAGCAGCAAGGTGAACAGAATTGGGCTTAACGGACACCCTTGTCTGACTCCCCTTCCTGTCCAAAATCTCTCTCCCATCTCCTCTCCCACCCTTACTCTGCATATCGTCTCCCCCAACAGTTCTTTACACCTCTCCACCAAGCCCTCCCTTACTCCCTTTTTCCTCATGGCTTCCATCAGAATCCTCCTGTCCACCGAGTCAAAAGCTGCTTTTAAGTCCACGAACATCACCACCATCTTCCCTTTCTTCCCATTTACTTGCCTGTTTATCAGGTAATTCAGTACGTAAATGTTGTCCGTGGTCCCAACCCCTCTTCTAAATCCTGTCTGACTGGGTGGCAACAAGCCCTTCTCTTCAACTTCCTTCCTCAACCTTTCCGCCAACACGGCAGCATACACTTTGTATGCCGTTTGCGCTAACGTCACCCCTCTGTAATCCCCCACTTTCTCCCCCTCCCCCTTTTTTCCTATAGGCACTATAATTCCCTCCCTCCAATTTTCCGGCCAACCCTCTCCCTTCCACACTCTATTGCACACTTCCCATAGCCATTCTTTCACTACCTCCCCTCCAAACTTCCAAACCTCATTTGGAATTCCATCACTTCCCATCGCTTTTCTCTCTCTAAGCTTCCTCACTACCTCCCACACCTCTTCTCTCCTTATCTCCTCTTCCTCCTCCTCCTCCTCCCTCCCCTCCCCTCTTCTTGTTCCCATCACCACCCTCCCTTTCATTCCTCCCAACAGCTCTTTAAAGTACCCATCCCATTCTTGCATACTAATTCCCTCATTCACTCTCCTTCTCCTCTTTCTCTCCCTGTTTACCACTTTCCATACCTACCCCTCCGTCCTGATCTCCTTTACTTCCGCTTCCCATTTCTCCACTTCTCTTCTTTTCTTCCCTTCACATAGCTTCTTGTATCTCTGTTTTTCCTCCCTGTAACTGTCCCCTTCTCCCCCTTCCCTTCTCCATTTCCTTAACATGTTGCCAACTCTCTTTTTTCCCTCCCTACATTCCTCATCCCACCAGCCCCTTCCTCCGCTTTTTTTACCCCTCCTATTCACTTCCTTTAATACTTCCCTTATCTTCCCCTTCAGCCCCTGCCACTCCTCCTCCACTTCCCCTCCCTGAGCTTGCCTGTCCCCCATTAACTCTCTAAATTTTTCCCTGCCCTCTTCTGACCAGTCTCCTCTCCCACTTCCGCTCCTTCCTCCCTTCCCTTTATCCATACCTTCCTCCCACCCTTCCACCCACGCCGTCACTGGTTGATGGTCCGAATCGACCTTCTCTTCTACCACCACCCGTTCTACCCTTTCCCTTGTCCTCCTGTCCCCTAACACGTAGTCAATCACCGACTCCCCTCTTCCCCCTGTATACGTCCATTCTCCTTCCTCATCTCCTCTAATTCCTCCGTTAAAAATCGCCCACCCACGTTCCCCCAAGAATCTACACAGCTTTTTTCCCTCCCCATTTACCTTGCCATCCTTCGATCTCCTTTCTCCTTTCCCCCTCTCTTCTTCTCCCTCTTCCACGAACCCCCCTTCCTTTCCGGTCTTTGCATTAAAATCCCCCCCTATCAGCACTCTCACTCCCCTCTCAATCTCCTCCACCCATTCTTTCAGGTCTTCCAACTTCCCGTCCATATCCTTATTTATATATACTCCCACTACCCTCCACCACTCTTTTCCAAGTTTCACTTTTATCGATACTATCCCTTCTTTATCTTTTTGCGTCTTCTCTCTTTCCATTTTGATCCCTACCCTCACCCCTACTATCATTCCTCCTATCGCCCTTCCCTTCCGGCTCTTCCTCCCTGTTCTCTGAACTTCCCATACGTAACCTCTCGGCATCTTTTCTTTTATCCTTTCCCACCCCTTACCGTCCACCCACGTTTCGCATAACACCATTACGTCCCAATCCTCCAGCCTTTTCCAAAACTCTTTATCTTTATTTGTTAACCCCGCCACATTCCAAAAGGCCACCTTATAAATTCTACTTCCCTCCCCTCTCCCTCTCCTTTCTCCCTCCTCTCCCTCCTCTCCCTCTTCCTCTCCCACTCTTCCACCCAGTTCCTCCCTCTTATCCTTCTCAATTTCTGCTCCTCTTTCTTCCCCCCTACCCGCTCCCTCTCCTTCTTCTACTCCCCCTGCCTTTGCTTTTCCTCTCTTTCACTTTCTTTTCCTTTCCCTTGCCCTTCCTCCCTGCACCTCTCTCTGCCATTCCTAAGCACACCTCTTACCTCATCTCACACCCACCATTCCCCCTCTATCCATACCCTTCCCATCCCTATCTTTACCCTTTTACCCTCTCCTCTTGCCTTCCATGCCACTTGGTTTATCTTCCATTTTATCCTTCTTTCCTTCCATGTCAAGTCTTCGTCTATCCACGTATTTTCGTCTCTCAGTTTCCACTTATTTCTCATTATTTTCGCCTTCTCTTCTTTACTTCCCACTTTCACCACTGCCATACCCCCCTTCTCTCTTCTCCCCGCCTCTATTTTTTTAATCTCCTCTATCTTCACTTCCACGCCTATCTTTTTCATCACCTTCGCCACTCCCCCCTTTATTCCTCCCGCATCTTCCTTCACTCCTTTTATCAGAATGTTTCTTCTCCTTTCTCCCCTCTCCTTTACTTCGTACCTCCTTTCCAGTCTTTCCACCCTCTCCTTCCAATCAGCCTCTCCCCTCCCCTCCTCCCTCAATCCTCCTCCGCTTTCCTCTCTACCTCTTCCTCCCCCAAGACCTCCTCCCTTTACCTCCATCTGCATCCCCTCCAGCTTTCGTTCCATGTCCTCTATTCTTTTCTGAAGCTCTCCTCTCTCCCTTCTCCACATCTCCTCTCTCTCCTTCAGTTCGCTTTTTATCTTCTTTACTTCTTCCATCATTACCTCCTTTTGCCCCTGCGCCACCTCTCTTATCTCCTCTCTCACTCCTCTTAACCCCTCCCTCATCACCTCCCTTATTCCTCTCAACAACCCCTTCACATGTCCTCCCCCCCTGCCTCCCCTGGTGGCGTTCTCACCGTCTTGTTACTTCTCTTCGAGAAGTCTTTGTTCCCTTCCCCCCCCGCACCATCTTCTTTCTCTATTTTATCCCTCTTCCTCTTAAACAATTCGTCTATACTCCCTTTCCTCTTGGAAAACTCATCTAGATTCCCCGTACTTCCGCGTCTCTCTTTCCCCAGCCTATCCACAAACTGCGCCATCTATCCTCTACTCTACGGCCGTACTACTTCCCCGCGTTATCCCGAAATCCCCAGAATTCCCTAGCCCTTCACTCTCGCGCTCTCTATCTTTCCCCTTCTACGCTTGTCTCTCTAACCTCAACCTTCCCGATTCTCCTCCGCCTCCACGGACTCTCCTCCCCTATCCTCCGCGCTGCCTCCACTCTCACACCTTCCCTTTCCCTCACCGCGCTCACTTCTCATTCGCCACACTCTCTCACTCGCTCTATCTCTCACCCTCGCACTTCGCTTTTCGCTCGCAAAAATCGCCAACTTACACCTAACCAACCGGAAACGGAAGTCCATATGTCCCTCAGAAACCCCCAATCTATTATCCGTATCCGCTAAAAAACCTCTCGAAATTATTAAAACTTTCGCGGTCTCTAGGTTAAAACGCGTGTGTTCGCTACGGCGGCCATCACGCAACTCGACCGGCGAGACACTACCGTGTCAGGTTAATGACTGTGATGTGACAGCGCGCTAAACGCACTGTCTGCACTGCACTGCACTGCGATACTAACGCCGCCAGCCGCCAGTATCGAAAAAGTGAAAGTGGCATTTCTCTGTTATATATATGTTATATTGAGATAAGAGCGGTCGACGTAGAAGAAAGTATCTTAAAATAAAATTTTCACATTTGGACTTTGCGTCGCAATATCTCCGCTCGTAGGGCACGTAGCGGAATATTATAAGAGAACACCCCCCCCTTAATTCGATCCCAAGCTATCGATCAAGTCTACTTAGGGTGCGTTTCGCTATTCACTCGCAGTACTGGCAGCACTGTAAATCCGTTCCAATATACGCGGCAGTAAGCTGTCAAAGCGTTTTCGTGTTCATGTGACGTCATAGATTTTGTCGTCACTCCCTACTTTCATTACTGCGGCTCGCGAGGTAAGGCATTCGCAGTAAGAACATGGCGGCTATGGCGGCACCTTTGAAAAAATTGGTCCTTACCTATGTGAACCTTGCACCCGACTTTCGAAAAATTAACTTTTTTACGGAAAACGTTAGCATTTGGTTTGTAGTTGTTTGTAGTAACAAAAATTTCGTTTGTAGTTTAATACATTAAAAATTATAAACATTTAAAAAATTACTCGCACCCCACTTTGAGATAACTTAAATCCGCTTGCGCCATCTTCTTCAAAATTGTTTGTAGTTGTTTGTAGTGCTTTTCTTTTTGTTTGTAGTTGCACTGTTCAAAAGTTATTATATTTTTGCAATAAACAAAAAGAGTAACTTTGCCAATTTTGGAGATATCTCAAATCAGCTTGCGCCATCTTCTTCAAAATCATTTGTAGTGCTTTTCTTTTTGTTTATAGTTGCACCATTCAAAAGTTATTATATTTTTGCAATAAACAAAAAGTGTAACTTTGCCGACTTTGAAGATATCTCAAATCCGCTTGCGCCATCTTCTTCGGAATTGTTTGTAGTTGTTTGTAGTGCTTTTCTTTTCGTTTGTAGTTGCACTGTTAAAAGTTATTATATTTTTGCAATAAACAAAAAGAGTAACTTTGCCAATTTTGGAGATATCTCAAATCCGCTTGCGCCATCTTTTTCAGAATCATTTGTAGGTGTTTGTAGTGCTTTTCTTTTTGTTTATAGTTGCACCATTCAAAAGTTATTATATTTTTGCAATAAACAAAAAGAGATAATTTTGAGAGACAATTTTGGAGATATTTTAAACGAAACGGAACGAAAACTATTACAAACAACTACGAACAATTCTACATCGAGTCGCGCAATTAGTTTTAAAATATTTCCAAAATTAGCAAAGTTACACTTCTGGTATATTGCAAAAATATCATAACTAGATATATATAAAACGGTGCAAATACGAACAAAAAAAAGAAAGCACTACAAACAACTACAAATGATTCTGAAGAAGATGGCGCAAGCGGATTTGAGATATCTCCAAAATTGGCAAAGTTACACTTTTTGTTTATTACAAAAATATAATAACTTTTGAATGGTGCAACTATAAACAAAAAGAAAAGCACTACAAACAACTACAAATGATTCTGAAAAAGATGGCGCAAGCGGATTTGAGATATCTCCAAAATTGGTAAAGTTACTCTTTTTGTTTATTGCAAAAATATAATAACTTTTGAATGGTGCAACTATAAACAATAAAAAGAAAAGCACTACAAATGATTCTGAAGAAGATGGCGGCGCAAGCGGATTTGAGATATCTCCAAAATTGGCAAAGTTACTCTTTTTGTTTATTGCAAAAATATAATAACTTTTGAATGGTGCAACTATAAACAAAAAGAAAAGCACTGCAAACAACTACAAATGATTCTAAAGAAGATGGCGCAAACGGATTTGAGATATCTCAAAGTGGGGTGCGAGTAATTTTTTTAATTTTTATCATTTTTAATGTATTAAACTACAAACGAAATTTTTGTTACTACAAACAACTACAAACAAAATGCTAACGTTTTCTGTAAAAAAATTAATTTTTCGGAAGTCGGGTGCCAGGTTCACATAGGTTTGGTCCTTGTGGACCTGGAAGGCAACAACGAGAAATATACAATAATCGTTAGTTACGAAGATGCGGAAAAAGCCCGAAAAGATTACTACTACTACTACTAAATTAATATAATTAATATAATAATAAAGACAAAATGTTTCGTGCCCGGCCAAGGGAGCCTTGGGACACGAAGGTTTGCCGGATTGCGCCCTGACAAGGGCGCGAAGCGTATCTCTGATCGGCGAGGAGTTTGCAAATGGTTACCGCCGTTTCTTTGGTTAATATCTTTAATCACAGCACAATTAAGCACAGTTGTCTTTTAACGATACAGTGTGCGATGCGTGATCTCACTAAGCGGAGTATCACGTGCGACGCTTTTAATGATACAGTGTGCGATGCGTGATCTCACTAAGTGGAGTATCACGTGCGACGCTTTTAACGTTTCGCTGGGGGACGGCTCCGAGAGCGACGAGTCCCGCACAGAAGTTAAGCCTTTTGTGCACCAAGTCGGTGAGGAGAATCGCGTTCTCGCTCACTGAGGTCGTCCACTTCCCCGTTGAAGACGGCTGGTGGAGCGTATGACCTCCGTCTCGCGCGGCAATTGATCGAGAGTGCGGATCGCGGCGAACGGTTTTCGACTTTTCGGCGCGAGTGCTACTACTATTCTGCCTGCCGGCGGACGGTCGTGTTCCGGCATGAGGGTGGCTCGGCGGGGGAGCCGGGTGCGTTACAGGGAGGAACGACGAATCATATCGATCCGTGATCGAACCGCGTCGCGTATTGCACGAAAGCGCGTAAACGCGTGCGCATGACTCGCATAAGTTCGCACAAATTGAACGGGAACGAAGGATTATTGGGCGACGCTCCATGGCAGGGCCGTGTTCGATATCTCGGTAATGGCCCTTTCTTTTCGCCTCACTTCGCGATCAGGGCCGTTGGCAAAGATACGGCGCCCAACAATTCCTCTCTCGCAACGGAATTTGGTTTCTATCCTCAACAATAAATAATTTCGATATTTTTATAATTCTGAAAACTGTTATTTATTTTATAGACATGACTTTTGCAACATTATTGTTTAAGTACAAGATTCTTTTTTATATATTTAGAATAGGTACTCTTATCGTCGTGTCACGTCGTGTCTAATTGTAAGATAGGTTAAGATAGGTTATATTTCTTTCGTATACGGGTGCGTTTTGACATTCACTGGCAGTACTGACAGTACTGTGGTCGTCGTTCCGTTATTACAGCCTGAAAGTAACAGCAGCAATATAGAAACGCTCCTGCAGTTCTACTCAATGACGTCATATCGTCAGTACTTACAGTGAATATCGAAACGCACCCTTAGAACTTGATCCGTTTACTCGTTATCGAAATCTCAACATCTCGAGTACTCGCAACCCGTCGCGTCGCGTAAAAGAGTCACGGTCGGTCTCGCTCCGCGTATACTTGACACGAGACACTACCGTGTCTCTTGATAATATAGAGGACAATGACAATGTAGAATGTGCTGTGTATAGATGTAGAACAGAAATTGTTCTACATTGGCCTAGTTTACACCGATCACTTGATACGCGTATTAAATAGTAAATAACTACCCAGTCAGAAATGTAACCTTGATTCAAGGTTAATTCAACGTCGATATGGTTGACAGCTGGTTGAGTCGATAAGAAAGTCGATATTCCTGCAATATCGATTATGTCCAGTGTCGATTCAAGGTTGATTCAACGTCAAAGCGATTAATAGCGCTGTTTTGAGTGCGCACTTATAAAATTCGATCAATTTAGATTTTAATCCTAAAAAATATTACGACATTGTTTATGTAAATTGTACAAAATAATTTTATGGACGTTTAAGAAATGGCGTACCGAGTCGAAATTTTTCTCCTATTTTCGACCTCAATGTTCAATATAACACCTACTTTCGACCAAAATATTCGACCTAACACCTACTTTGATACTATAAGCAGTCACATCACCCTATTTTGAACCTCTTCAACCTCTGGCTCCTATTTAGAATCTGACAATTCTGTTTGAAAAGAAATCATGCTCCTACTTTAATGTTCCTAACGTTTTCTTAATTTATTTATTGCATTTAGTTTATTTTTATTATTATAGGTTTATTATATTTTCGATTAAATATTATATATGATTTATTAAACGTTTATAATAACGTTTATAATAAATGTTTATAATAACGGTTCTCTCTATTTATTAATTTAATCAAAAATAGTATAAACAAAATTAAAAGGAATTTTATTAGGTTAATAATAATAGTTTTATTATTGATAACTAAAAAAAATTATTTTATATATGACGTATAAATAATTATTTATATAAAATTGTATTTTTCTATATTATTTTTTCCTTCTTTCTCTCTTTTTTCTTTATTTATTAAAATAATTTAAAATAAAATTAAAAGAATGTGTGTATGTATGAGTACGCATGCGTATATGTGCAACTAAAGGTAGGAAATTTTAAATATATACAAAACTATTACAAAACATCTTTCTTTTTGTTATTACTTCTTATAATTACTTATCTTCATATATGTACATATTACTAAATTTACGATAATTGAATATGGACTGGTATTTATTTATTCAAGCTCTTGCCCAATCAGCAGACAATGTTTTTTAAATGTGTTTTTAATATTCATTTTTTATTAATTATACATTTGTACAATTTATTGTAAAAATAATATTTATTTAATGTTTATTAAATATTTATTTCACATTGATTATTTATTTGAAGTAATAATTTAGAAAAAATATTTATTAAACGTTTATTTAACGTTTATTTAATATTTGTTTTACATTAGTAAGTTATTTGCAATAAGTTAAAAAAACATTTATTTAACATTTATTCGACATTATTTTAATATTTATTTTACATTAACTATTTATTTGCCATAATGAATTGAAAAAACATTTATTTAACATTTATTCGACAGTAATGTAATATTTATTTTACATTAATTATTTATTTGCAATAATGATTTAAAGAAACATTTATTTAACATTTATTTAATATTAATTTAATATTTACTTCAGATATTGCGCTCAAATTCCTTCACGTTTTGCAAACGCCCGATCGTTTCATTCAGATGTAGATGGCGCGACGCGTGAGTCGCCACTTTCAAAGCGCCCCCACTCCTCCCTCGCTCGGCTCGCTCTCGTTCAGTCAGTTCAGTGTCATGGCCGCTCTTGCTGCGTTTTTTCGGACGAGACGAGTACGTTTTCCTTCTTTCGTAACTGATTGAGCTAAGCGGCACATATTCTGGAGACCAACCGAGCGAGATTCGACTTCCGAAGGAGAGCTCACCGCCAGGAAAAGGACAGCTGCGGCAGCTCGCGCTCGAGAGGGAGAATTGAGGCGAGGAGTCCGATCCAGCGAGCAGGGCCCTTCCGATATTCTCATTTGGGACGCCATATTGGAAGATCGACATTGTTCGTAGTAGTACAAGGAGCTCTGCAAGGTTAATCTCGTCTTGAGATCTTGGAATTGCTCTTATTCTTGTTACTCTGGTTTATATTTTGGCCCTAGAATTTATCTCGTAGACAAATGCAGAGGCCCCCCTCTCTTTTCTTCTCTTTTCTTTTCTTACTTTGATTTCAATCGGTAATCCAGACTCCTTAATTCCGTATTATTAATATTATTTGTTAAATGGCATTTGTGATATGCGATTAGTTATTTGGTATTAAGGTATTAATTTTAAGTTTTATTAGTATTAAGATATTTCATTTTAAGATGCTCACAATCAGTATCAAGACATTTTTCAATTTTAATTTTAATTTTGTTGAAACTAAATTTTAATTTTAATTTTTATTAAGATACAATACATATATTAATTGTTTTAAATGGTTAAAAAAAATTTTTTTTTTCCTTATGATATAATATGAGTTTAATTTAGATAGTATGCAAGAGTACATGAACAAGTAGATAAAAAAGTGTAAACAAATAAATATATGTTCCTTTGTACCTTAGAAACAAACGTGTGCGATCTCTTAGATTTTTTGTGACTCTCCCCCCTATATGCTATTTACCACATTATCATATTAACATGCTCTATGTCATGTATATTATCGGTGACTTGCAGTGGAGTTTTTATTTAAGTTGTGTTTCATATGGTTAATAAAAAAAAAAATTTATTATATAAATTTTATAACATTATTAATTGTGATACATGTATGTCTATATGTATCTGATTAATTAAAATTGTGATTAATTAAAATTAAAATTAACAATGTTATAAAATATTTTGCGGTAATATTTTTTTAATATTAAAAATCTTAGATTCTAAATAATAAATCTAGATAAATATTGCATTTAACAGAGCAACGAGATACGACAACATAAGTCAAAGTCACAACCGTATCTCGTTGCTAAATTTACCATAACCTATACTATATGAATTATCGATGATGTACGTGATATGGAACATGTTTCATTACGATTTAAAAAGTAGTAAAAATTAATACATTGATAATAAAATGTACTACAATAAATGTTTTCTCCAATAGTCCTAATAAAGTATTCTTTTGAATTCAGTAAATATTTTATTAGGTTTAGAAAATTTGTTTCAATTGGATGAATATTTTTTTCATTCGAAAAATATTAACTGAATTAAAAAAATACTTTATAAGGACTACTGGAGAAAACATTAATTAAAATTTAGTACATTTTTCTATCAGTGTAGGATCTAGAGGGTTTTAGGAGGTTTAGGAGGGTTTTACCGATAACTCCTCTTTTAAACCTCAAAATGGGAAACAGTCCGTTTTCTGCCGTTTTCAGGCACAAAGTAGGAGCTAAGTACAATACAATTAGAACCTATCAAAATCCTTTAGAATCCTGAGATGTGAAAAATAAGAGGTCGAAAGAAGGAGTAAAATTTTGACTCGGGATTGCGCAATCAATCACATATGTATAAATAATATATATAGATTTTACATTTAGGACCTATCCAGACAAACACTGCATATATAAAAAAATATAAAATATATAATATACTATATTTCAATCGAATTTCAACCTTCGACGTTGAAACGACGTTGAAACGATAAGTTGAATAGTCGGTGATATTTTATACGCTTTCGACGTCGAATCGACCAGAATTACGACGTTGATTCGACATTCGGTTTTCGACATTGATTCAACGTCGAATCAACTAATCATTTCTGACTGGGTAGTAAATAAGTCTGATTATTGGCTGATCAGTTCAAATATACTATTTGATACGCGTATCAAGAGATCGGTGTAAACTAGGCCATTGTGAGCTTCCTGAACAGTCGCAAGCAAACATTCAGAACAATGAATTATCAATTTCGGAGAGAGAGTTAGATGAGAGGGATAATGTGTTGGCTCTGCGATTGGGAGGGAGAATGAAGGAGAGCTCACAAATGTAAACGAAAATATAGAACACAACAATACCGAACTCGAGCAAGTCATAAGTTAGAGGATATACAGACAATAGAGAATATAGAAGAAATGTTTAAAAGCTCAGTAATTGAAAAATTAAAGAAATTAGAGAAAATAAATAAGGCGATGTTATGGCATGTTAGATTAGGTCATGGATTGTTAAACTATCTAAGACAATTACAAAAAGTAGAAAAGAGATTGGAGACCGTTAAGTTTGATAACTCCATATTAGAGTGTGAAGTATGTATAATGGCAAAGATGGTAAAACTGCCGTTTAATGAAAATAGAAATAGAACACAGAGACCACTACAGGTAATACATACAGACATCATGGGTCCAATAAAACCTGCATCCTATCCAGGACAAAAGAGGTTTATAATCACCTTTATAGACGACTATTCTAGATTAGCGAAAGCCTACTCTTTGAAGTCGAAAGATGAATCGAAAGAGGCTCTAGAGAAATATCTAATATCTAGCCAGAAATCTACTAGGAAAAGAAGAAAAGCTATGCTACGTGAAGTCAGACCAAGGCAAAGAATTCACGGGAGGTGCATTCCCCATGGAGAGGTGTTGAAAAGAGAAAAGATAGAAGCTATATTTACACCACCGTACACTCCATAACACAATGGAGTTGCAGAAAGGTTCAACAGAACGTTGCAAGAGAAAGTAAAAACATATATGTTCGACTCGGGATTACCAAAGAGTATGTGGGAGCGGGCAGTTGACGCTGCTGAGCATGCGTACAACAGATCTCCACATAAAACTATAGAGTACGAGATCCCGTTGAAGAAGTTTTCATCAGAAACGAGTTGTCATTTTGAGTAAATAAAGAGATTCGGATGCATTGGATATGTAAGAGTACCAAAGCCTATGTCGAAATTAGAGGTGTGTTGGTAGGATATACTGACACTGGATATATACTCTGGCATTCAAGCACAAGAAAATTTATAGAAATAATCGAGATTAAGCGACCCAACTGGCCAATTTCTATTTATTCGTCTCACAACGTTTCGACCTCGATTGGGTCCTTCTCAAGTGAGATTATACATAATTATATGCAACAATAAATCATGCGTCGCAAGACGTTGCGCCCAAACCACATCATGCGAAAATTTATAGAGTCCCGACACATCCGATTCAATGAAAAGGTAACATATAAAGATATATATAAAAACAGTCAAATAGAAGAGAAAAAAAAGACTAAAATAAAAATTAGGTGAAAGAATTCGTAGAAGACGAGGAAAAGGGAGAACAGAAACTAGAGATTCCTGAGAAAAGGAAAAAAGGAAGACCGAGAAAACAAACAACACAATTAAGCCTGATCTACAATGTGTTTTTTGCTTCCTGTTTTCTGCTCTTACCTCTTTGCGACTATCTCGTATTTCGCAATTCCGTCGCGTAACGTGATGTTTCTTGTCTCTTCTGAAGTTCGTCAATTTTTATCTTGGGCGACAGAAAACAAAAAACATCGCATTACGCGGCGGAATTGCGAAATACGAGATAGTCGCAAAAAGGTAAGAGCATAAAACAGAAATCAAAGAACACATTGTAGATCAGGCTTTAGACGAACAGAAGTAAAAGATCGAACGAAAGGAAAGTGAAACTCCAATGATTAGAAGTAAAACCAAAAGAAAACTAGAGATAATGGAGACACTGATGTGCGGAGACCAATAGAAAATATTAGCTTTGCTAATTATACTACTGTGAAAAATATTCAACAGAATATAGAGAATGAAGATGAATTAAGTCGATGTCTTCTGGCATCATTACATAGAGAGCCCTCGACATATGAAGAGGCGATGACAAGCAGCGAAAGAGAAAACTGGAAAAATGCTGTAGAAAAACTTGAGTCTATGCAAACCAATCAAGTATGGACGCTTGTTGATAGACCGACAGAGATGTTAGGTGGTAAACGAGCTAACATTATAGATTTAATATGGATATTTAAAAGAAAATTAGAAGCAGATGGATCAACCAGATATAAAGCGAGACTGGTGACAAAAGGATGTAAAGACAAAAATGTGTATGATCTGAAAGAGACATATGCACCGGTTTCGAGATTGTCATTGGTTAGATCTATACTGGTAATAATAAACAAGTATAACTTATATACCTATCAATTAGATGTAAAAACTGCATTCCTGAATGGAATTCTAGAAGAAGAGATATACATGGAAATTCTAGACGGAGTAGAAGTGAATAAAAATACCAAGAAGACCAAGGTGTGTAAATTAAATGGAGCTTTGTATGGATTGAAGATAAGTCCAAAAAGATGGAATAAGAGATTTTCAGAAAAAGCTCGGAAACTTGGATTAGAAAATGACCTACATGAGCCATGCCTGTTCACGTGGAGGAAATAAGGCAAAATAGTGGTCGTACTACTTTATGTAAACGATATGTTGGTTGCAAGTAATGACCAGGAGAAAATAGAGGAATTTAAAGAGAAATTGAGTGAAACATTTGAGACGAAGGATCTTGGAGAACCCAAAAACTTTCTAGGAATAATAATAGAGCGAAACAAAGAAGAAAGATACAGTAAAACCTCGTTTATCCGAGGTAATGTGGGGAAGGGGTACCGGATAAGCGAAAACTCGGATAACACGGAATAAATAAAAAAAACTCGAAAACTTCCCTTATTTTTGGTATATTTAAAATGATACAAGGGAATTTAACCACATTAACATATGAAAATGAAAAATTAACGAACGTGGATTAAGTTTTTGCGTAACAAGCATTACATACTTATTACAAACGTGGTTTAAGAAAGTCAGTGATAGAGCACATTGCGACATTGCAAATGATTTCTCTTCTATCCAATCTTCTAATTGCTTCCAACTTTTTCTCTACACTCACGACGACTTTTTTTCGCTTCTGCGACATATGCACGGAGAAAAAGTTACGGTTGCTACAACAGAATAATGCTGTTAATTTTCGCCCATCCATACAAAAGGGTTATGGAAACCATAGTACTCTGGAAGTGACCTATGGTTTCCATATGGTTTCCATATGGTTGCCCTAACCTTAGTGAAGGTAGCTACTATATGGATGTTGCAACCATAATATATGGATGTTACAACCATAATAAACAAATATTCACCCGACAAAAAAAAATTATTTATTTCGAAATTTTATTACTGTTTTTTAACTAAATTTGTTTCTTAAGATGCAGTCTATGATTATAAATATTTTCTCGCATTTAAAAACACATATAAAAACACACTTACCTTGGTGGGATTTGAACTCGGGACCTCTGGATCGTGAGCCAACTGCCTTACGTAGTAGACCACTTCTTAATTTAATGTTAGTGTTATATTTAGTCTACATATGTCAACCAGCGCAAATATATAATTTTTCAAAAATCATCTTAAGAAACAAATTCAGTTTAAAAAGAGTAATAAAATTTTGAATTGGATATATGATATAATATATTTCTTATAATGTCGGGTGAATGTCAGAAACCAGTGTCGGCTCATTACGAAATTTTGTGTTTGTAAATATATTTATGAAAAAAGTATATTTATAAAGGCCTATCTACATAAGACGCAGAACGCGAGTCGCAAGACACACGCACAGTCTACATGTCAATCTAACCTCTATACACAAAGAGGTTAGATTGACATGTAGACTGTGTGTGTGCTGGCGACTCGCGTTCTGCGTCTTATGTAGATAAGGCCTATGCCTTAAAGTTAAAACATCCTTATCAAATCCACTTTATTCTATGCAGAAATTCTTTTGCGCGCGCAATGGAACTAAACTCTCAATCATGCAGTGTTCAGTGCTGTACCGTGCAGCTATATCTTATGGATCTCTCAACCATAATAGTTGTGCTGCAAACCACATAAGAGGGATAGCAATAATCCTTTGGTTGAGGCAACCATATACGAGGGTATTATAACCGAATGTTACGTATCATAAGAACTACGGTTATGACAACTGTATAAATGGGCATATCTTAACAGCTACATTGAATGTAATATCAATTTAACTTGAATTTGCATACATTTCTCTTTTAATCATAGAGAACATTGTTGTAACAACCGTAACAATTTTCTCCGTGTGTAGCGATGTTTTTTCATTGACTGTTGAAGCCCAACTGTTAAATTCTACCTCACAACCGCGGAGAACAAAGCGTGTTGTACTAACAAGCTCGTGCGTGTTTAAACAAAAAAGTAGCGATCGCAAACTACTTCGCGCGCATCGCATAGCAACGAAGCGTCATTTGTTTCATCCGAGTTTTTCCGTATATCCGAGCGCACAGCTCGGTTAACGCGGAGTGCTCGGATAAGTCCGGTGGCTCGAATAACGCAAAGCCTCGGTTGATCGAAGGCCGGATAAACAAGGTTTTACTGTATAAGCATTCATCAGACGCGATATACTGAGAGAATATTGGAAAAATTTCATATGAATGAATGCAAGCCTCAGATAATTTCTATGGTTACCAGAAAAGTGAGCAATAAATAACAACTGTGCTGCACAACGTAGAACTACGTCAACTGTCACTATTTCATGTTAAAGTATTCAGCGAAGGAAAGTAGACGTAGGGCTACGTCAGTTAACGTAGAACGACGCACACGCACACGCACACGCGCAAAATTCAAGTGATACATTATAGGGGTGTAAACTGAATAATTATTTTTTTTTTAAACTAATATTGCATATCTCAAAAACTAGAACAGTTAGCTCTATAAGACTTATATAATTTTTTGTTCAACGTAAGAAATACTACCAGAAACCACAGTCAAATCTGGGCGCCTCAGAAATTGTACTATCCCCAAAGAATCACTGTCCTAATCATGCGCGGATGGGGTGATAATAAACGATCGTTTACTGATGTCGTTCGATTATTTAATAACACGTTTCCGAATCGTCAAATTAGTAAATCCATCGTTTTGAAAACTGTATGACGTTTTCAAGAAACTGGTAGTGTAAAAATTCGCTTTAGGTCTGGCAGGCCATTGTCTGCAACTAATAACGACGAACAACTTGATGTTCTGCAGACTTTTATTGAAAATCCCCGTACGTCTGTTAATAAAGCAGCTCAAGCTCACGACATTGCTCCCATGTCCGTTCACAGAATTTTAAGAAAAAATAAATTACATCCATACAAACTGCAATACGTTCAAGAATTGCAAGACGGAGATGATGAGCGTCGTATACGCTTCTGTGCAAGAATGATGAACCTAATAGATGCCTCGCCCAACTTTCCTTATCAAATTGTTTTTACAGACGAGGCAACCTTTACATTGACGGAAAAGGTTAATAATCAAAATTTTCGTCTCTGGTCAGATGAAAATCCGAATTGAGTGCGGAAAAGTCATACACAATACCCACAAAAAATAAATGTATGGTGCGGCATGATAAATGCTTATGTGATAAGGCCATTTTTTTTTAGGAAAACCTCAATGCTCATAGGTACGAGAGATTACTTGTAGATGAAATAATTCCAGCCATACAAAATATTTTTCCAAATAACTTTGAGCAAATATGGTTTCAGCATGATGGAGCTCCGCCTTATTTTGGTGCAGGCCCACGTCGAATTTTAAATGAAGTTTTCCCGCAAAGGTGGATAGGAAGAAGGAACCAAAATGAGGGTGGGGAAAATTAGCCACGTAGGTTACCAGATTTAACTCCTCTTGATTATTACTTTTGGGGTATCTGAAGAGTAAGGTTTACAAAACAAAACTTCAAAATATCCAAGAATTGAGGCAGCGAATAAGGGATAAAGCAGCCTTGATACCTGCTGAATCAAATCGTAGAGCTATTTCTGTGTTCTATCAAAGATTGGCATACTGTCAAGAAATCAATGGAAAGCACTTTCAGAATTTACTCTAAAACACTCAAACACACAAAAAAATGTAAATTAAGGTTGTAAAATTTGTAATTTAGAAAAAATGTAAATAATAATTACTTTTTTACTTTTTTAATTGTAATAAAATTCGAGTTTAATTACAATTTCAAAATGTATTTGTAATTGAACGACTTTAATTACAATTCCGAAAAACATTTGTACTTAAACTCAATTTAAATTAAAATTACGTAAAATAATTAGTAATTAAGAACTGCAATCACAAAAGTATTGTTATTTACAACTCTGCTAGTGTAAATCCGACCGTGCAACCTCCACGCGGTACATCTTGGGTAACGCTGATGCCGGCGGTATCGTAGCTTTCAAGCTCCATAACTTGAAAAGTATTTAATAAAAAAATACTTTATTATAGTGTTTTGAAAAACTCTCAAGGTAAGCGATAAGAATATGCAATCAGAGAAATAGGTTTCCATTTAAAAATTTTAAAGTTATTTTTACCTAGTATTAACAAAGTTATTTGTAGTCAAATTAATATATGTTGTTACCTCGAAAAAAAAAACAGTGGCAGTATTATACCTTAAAAAAATCTAAGTAACAAGTGGTAGACGAAATCTTTGTATCTTGAAAAATTTCGAAAAAACCTAAACAGTAGTATCTTCACCTCGAGGTCTAGCAGCGCCAAGTTTTTTGACAAGAAAAATTTATGTATTTTAATAAAATATTTTTATTTTTTGTACTGTCACCTCTAATTCTTTGTGATGCGATTAAATCTTTTAAAATACATATATAAACTTTGTATTTAAATACCTTGTATTCCCTTGTTGGGTTTAAATATTTTAATAAAATATTTGTATTTTGTACTGTTACCTCTGTGTAATTCTTCATGATTCAATTTTTTATTCTAATTGAAGAAAAGCAGTAGTAATATTATACCTCGAAAAAACCTAAGTAACAAGTGGTAGACGTAATCTTTGTACCTCGAAAAATATATGTTCTCTGTAATTGGCGCTGTAATTTAAAAAGAGATATCATTTCTTTTTTGTAATTGTAATAATAGATCACTTGAAGCGCGACTCATTTTTTGATAAGGTAACGTAATTTTGTGATGTGTATCACTTGAGTAATAATTTTTTGGAAATAAAAATAATACTGCTTAGGTTTTTTCGAGATTTTTGGAAATACAAAGATTACGTCCACCACTTGTTACTTAGGTTTTTTCGAGGTATAATACTGCTACTTTGTTTTTTTTTTTTCGAGGTGAAGATACTACTGTTTAGGTTTTTTCGAGATTTTTCAAGATACAAAGATTTCGTCTACCACTTGTTACTTAGATTTTTTTAAGGTATAATACTACCACTGTTTTTTTTTCCGAGGTAACAACATATACACTACTATGCGTGTACTTGGCGCCTTTATTTACCTTTTTTTTAAAAAAGGTAATTTTGTACAGATATCACGCTTTTTTGTAGTATTACGCATTGTATAAACAATATGTACAGGGTGTTATTTCGAGGTATAATACTACCACTTTGTTTTTTTCGAAGTAACAACATAATACATATATACTACTATGCGTGTACATGGCGCATTTTTTTACCTTTTTTTTGAAAAAGGTAATTTTGTACGGATATCACGCCTTTTTGTAGTGTCATATAAGACGTCGGCGTTAGAAGTAGATAGAAGAAGAAGTATCTTAATAAAAAATTTTCACATTTGGACTTTGCGTCGCAATATCTCCGCTCGTAGGGCACGGAGCGGGATATTATAAGAAACCCCCCCCCCCTAATTGGACCCCAATCTATCGATCAAGCCTACTTAGAACTTGATCCGTTCACTCGTTATTGAGATCTCAACATCTCGGGTACTCGCAACCCGTCGCGTCGCGTAAAAGAGTCACGGTCGGTCTCGCTCCGCGTGTACTTGGCGCGAGACACTACCGTGTCTCTTGATTCTGCCGCTAGGGAATTTTTAAGTCGATTCTTATGAATCAAGCTTGAATTCGATGTTTAGGTGTCCCAGGTTGCCGATGACGAGATTCACATAGTGCGTTTCATAGTTTTCGGTATTCAGGTGTATTAATACCTTGAATTCGATGTCCACGTGTTCCAGGTTGCTGATGTCATGTTCCAGATAGTGCGCTCTATAGTTTTCGGTGTCCAGGTATAATAATACGTTGAATTCGATGTCTAGGTGTCCCACGTTTTCGATGACGAGGTCCACATAGTGCGCTTCGTAGTTTTCGGTGTCTACGTGTATTAATACCTCGAATTCGATATCTACGTGTCCTACATTCAGATTTAAAGTTATTAATACACTTAAACACCAAAAACTACAAAGCGCACTATGTGGACCTTGTCATCGGCAACCTGGGACACGTAGACATCGAATTCGAGGTATTATTACATCTAGACACCGAAAACTACGGAGCGCGCTATCTGGACCTCGTCATCAGCAACCTGAGACACCTAGACATCAATTTCAAGATATTAATACACGTAGACACCGACAACTACGGAGCGCACTATGTGGACCTTGTCATCGGCAACCTGGGACACCTAGACATCGAATTCAAGGTATTAATACACGTAGACACCGAAAACTACGGAGCTCACTATCTAGACATTGTCATCGGCAACCTGGGACACCTAGACATTGCATTCAACGTATTATTACACCTGGACATCAAAAAGTACGAAGCGCACTATGTGGACCTCGTCATCGGCAACCTGGGACACCTAGACATCGAATTCAACGTGCGATTACACCTGGACACCGAAAACTATGAAGCGCACTATCTGGATTTTGTCATCGGCAACCTGGGACACGTGGACATCGAATTCAAGATATTAATACACGTAGACACCGAAAACTACGGAGCGCACTATGTGGACCTCGTCATCGGCAACCTGGGACACCTAGACATCGAATTCAAGGTATTAATACACGTAGACACCGAAAACTACGGAGCGCACTATGTGGACCTCGTCATCGGCAACCTGGGACACGTAGACATCAAATTCAACGTATTATTACACCTGGACACCGAAAACTATGAAGCGCACTATCTGGACCTCGTTATCGGCAACCTGGGATACCTAGACATCGAATTCAAGCTTGATTCATAAGAATCGACTTAAAAATTCCCTAGCGGCACTTTCTGCCAAGCGTAGAGAACCTTCTTCTTCTTTTCCGTTGACTTAATATATATTATATCACAGATTAATAGACAGATAGCCAAAGGTCCGGGTTGAGACAAGACCAGCATTTCTCACTGGTTTCAGCGCCATACCGTGTAGCGGCCAATGCAGTAACTACGTTCTTGATAAAGCAGGTCATTTTCGGACGAAGTCGCTGTAACTCTTATAACTACAGTTTCGTTATCATTGTTATATTATCGCTGTGCAGATATAATATATATATGATAAAAAAGCTGCGCAACGACAATATAATGATAACGAATTGTTGTTAATAGTTGTAGAATCAGAGCACTGATCCCTAAGCCCGAGAACTCCGCGTGACGTGTTAGACAAGTTATATTTTGCAATCAAAATTAAGTATGTTAATTAATTGTTAGGACTTTCAGCCCTTAAAAGAAATTTGTTATGTCAATTGTAGTTAAAAAGATATTGATGATTAACATAGAGTCTATTGCATCAAAGTTGCGACTTACGCATAGACGATTAATTAAGAAACTATGAAATTTTTTGTTATTCAAATTTAAGAGTTTTTTAGGTTGCTAAATATTAATCTGATGTTAAATTCAGTTGATAAATTAAAAATGTCGGAGCCATATAGCGGCCGGATGTCAAAAGTAAAAATTGTATCATTTTTATTTTTAATATTTGCTATTTTTAATTAACTTTGCCATCCGATTAATATTGCGATTAATATTTAAAAAAAACCCTTAACTTCAAATACATAATTAAAAAATAATTCATAAATTCTGAATGGTATATGTATTATAGTTGCAACTTCTTGACGCAATAGGATTCTGTGTTAATCTCGGCGTTAATAATCATGCATCAATTATATATTTTTAATCATAAATGACATGAGAAATTTCTTTTAAGAACAAATAAAGGATAAATATTTTAATTCGCGATGCTTCTTTAATAAACTTATTCAATTAATTATATTTATTATTTATACCGTCGTGTAGGAAAGTTTCATGTTTGTATATTAATTAAAATTTCAAAAATAAACTTTTATATAATTTTCCTGGTAATTTCATAAAATTAATAATTTCATCAAATTAAACTGCCAAATACGGTCAGGCTAAATTTTGTTCACCTATATAGTAACAATTTTTCGTGTGAATTTTAAAAGTATATTCTTTCGCTTCGTCAATTACATGCGCCGTACTTTCAATCTTGAAACGCAGTCTGAAACTGAAACGTACAATCACATAATTAAATTGATATAATCAATTTAACAATACCGATACTATACCCATCTCCACACACACTGCAAAGAACGTTACGGAAATATTTTTAATTTATAGTTTATAAAATTATTGACTATAATTTTTATTTTTCTTTAAATTTTAATTAATATCTAATATTTTAAATTTCAGTTTATAAAATTAATTTTTATTTTATTATTAATTCCTTAAATTTTAATTTATTAATTTAATCAAGAAATATATTTTTCACATATCGACTGATATCTTTCGGGAGGTCGTATCTTACACAATTCGGGATCGATTTTACACAATTTTCGATTTTTCTGCTTAAGGACGTTCTCCGGCTCCAGTCGTGCTCAACTTGTATTCGTGCTTAAAAAGATGTTTATATGTATACAAAATATTATATAATAACATCTATAAAAAATAAGAAGTTAACTTCACGCGTAAGAACTCATGCGGCGTTGCCAAGTAACTGACGCCTCTTCTCTTCTATCACTCTGAACCGAGCGAAAAATTCATCAAATCGCGTGCAATTATTTATTCTATTTTTATAGAGCATCATATACTAATTTTTCAAAAACATTTAGAGAAAACTTTTTTCACAATTTATTATAATGTCTCTTATTTTACAATAGTTCGGAATAGGAATTACATGTTAAAAGTTGAAATTTTGAAACTCAGTATCTCGATGTTTATTAAATAATACCGCAAGAGGTATTGAAATTTATACTATCGCATAAAGCACATCTAAAAATTAACATATATTCACAGTTTTAAAAAAATCTAGAGAAAATCAATTTTCCGGAGAACGACTTAAACGCTCGGTCAGGCAACCCCGAAGCTAAGTGTCTACATCCTATCTTAAAATAGATTAACAAAAATGAATTATAGTTGTCGAAATTTTCTCGTATTTTTAGATACGACAAATTTGCATTTCAAAATTATAATCAAATAAACAAGATACAACATATTTATTTTTAAATGGACAATAATAAATGTTACTTAAAAATAAATATGTCGTATCTTGTTCATTTGATTACAATTTTGAAGTACGTCGTATCTATAAAAATTGCGTTTTTGCGTTTGTTTCCCACGAATAATATCAAATTAAACAATAAAGATGTATTTTAATTCCAAATCACTATACTTTTGAACAGTAAAGCGATGATCGAACTATCTTGTTTGTTGCTTATCAACGAAACAAAAATTTACGAATCCTGTAAAGTGACAGTTTTTGAGATACGATCTCCCGAAAGATATCAGTCGATATACGATAGAAACAATAAAAAATATGAACAGGAAACTAGATTTTGTCATCGTTGAAATGGAATTCGAACTTGTGAAGATCTATAAACGATAAAACATTTATGTTATTGAGTTATTGATTATTTTTACTGCCCAATCTATTGTAAGTATATGCAAAAGTTAAGTAAAAAAGCAAAAAAATTTTGTAATGCGTTAAACATATTTTAATGTACGTTGCTTTTTAGTATTATATTAAGTGTTATTTGCAATTGGGAACAAAGTTCTTTGGAAGTTTTAAACATCATCGCAGGTGATGACCATTACATGATTTATCGGGAAGATAAGTATAGGAAGATTTTTCAATTTTAAAATATTTATTGTTTTATAATAAAACATTACATTTACATTCTCTCACTTTATGAGATTTTACATTATTTTATATCACGTTTCACTTTATTGATAATTGGATTTGCCACAAAGAACCCTGTCTATTTTAGAACCCTCGCGTCTATAACAACGAGACTTTGCTAAAATAAAAAATTATTGTTAGAGGATCAGAATATTCTACAATCAATTATTTTGAATATCCCTGACTCACATCCAGAAACTTGCAATTAGCTGGATCAGTATAGTAACAAATTTATTTGTATAAAGTACTTCAATTGATATATTCAAGTAGTTTATTATCCGTCATCACAGGGAGATGCCTAGGACGTCGAAAAATCGAATGAAACAAAGCCATTTCGTACATTTTTCTAATTTTTCAAAGAGTGTATCTCTGATCGGTATTAACTTACAATAAAGGATTATGTTTATACAGAAATATTTCAATCATCTAACAATAATCTTTCATTTTAAGTCTCGTTACTATACGCGAGGGGCCTAAAACCTTTATAAAAATGAGCAAAGTTCTTTGTAAGTGAGTTTAATGCCAAATTGGCAACAATTTGCTATTAATTTACTTACTGGATTATAAACACGCTGCTGTATTACAGACAAGTTGCAATCATATCTACCCATTAGAGAATAGATATTTTGTACTCTAAACGGTAAGATATATAAATGCACCCATGTGCACATATAAGTAGCAATTTAGTCCATTTGCACGAATTCTTGTAACACAGTGCAGAAGATGACACTAATGCAGATAGATGAGCGAGCGTATATTTTATTTGCACATTATAAACAGCGCTAAGCGCAGAATGCATTTTGACAGTAATCACTGCGGCGATTTAAAATCAATTTAATATAAGAACGCCATCAAGTCCGAGCTAGGATCTAAGTAGCAAATAATTTTCGTGTGAATTTCCAATACTATTTCCAACTAAACTGCGCGCCAACGAATTGTCGGTCTTGAAACACAGCTTCTTCGTTAGAACAGTAAATTGACTTAAATAAATCGCAAATCGATTTAATTTTTTATGC